>NW_020837957.1:16502631-16715815 GCF_003676395.1 Aethalodelphis obliquidens | reverse complement strand
AAGAAAGAAAGAAAGAAAGAAAGAAAGAAAGAAAGAAAGAAAGAAAGGAGAGACTTTCATTCTTTCATCAAATATTTACTAAATATGTCCTGATTCTCAAGCTCTGCTCTATGAATTTAGAACAAATAATTGAACCAGTCTTTACCCTCCTGTTATACATTTCCTTGAACATGCTTAGAATATTGGAAGTATATATAAAAATTAATTTAGTCATAATTTACTGATGTAACAAATACTATTGAGTTGTTTTAAATGGGGAAAGCACTATAGTAAATGCTGAGTGAGGATACATTAAGATATTTTTTCATACAAAGCTAAATCACTATTGGATTTTAATGAAAATGACTGATGTGTATTGGCAAAGGGAAAATGGTTTAGTTCTGGAAAACTGGCAGGGCATAAGAAGAGATAAAAATGGCCTTAGATGGTAGTGGGCTAAAACCTAACTTGTTTGGCTTAAGTGGATGGGATATGAGAGGGATTAATGAGAAATAAAAAAAAGCTTGTTTGTAGAAGAATGAAGCTTTGAAAAAATTATAGACCACGAGAGCAAGAAGAATTATAATATATGCTATCCCAACCAGCATATATTTTATAGTATCTTTTTAAAAAGGCAAAATACTTGCCCAGACTCATACAACTATATTTTAAACAGGACTAGTAAACAGGTTTTCTGACTCACAGCCTTTGTGTTAGTTATGTGAAAGGCAAACTGGAGTAAAGTATTAGGGACGAGGCAGTCAGAAAGGAAACATAATGCTTTGAATGAAAAAGCCATGTAGTTATTGCCACAAATATAGATAACTGGAAATAGTAGACATCCTCTAACAGTTTTGGTTAAGATAATAGAGCCAGAGTAGATGAATTACACAGGGAGCAATCTCTACAGAAAATGGATTTGCTCCAGGAAGGAGAATTGAGAAAGTGGACTGCAAAATTAGGAGGGGGATATATTTCAGACTATAGATAAAATCTTCAGTATTTTGAAATTTGTCCTATAATATGTACTGCCTATTCAAAAATTAATTTGGTTGAAAAAATAAAATAAATTGGAAGAATGTAGATCTCTTTCAACTGGAATTTTGAATTGGGTAATAGAATATTGGATTAAAATCCTCAATCTATCATTTACAAACTAAATTACCTTGGGCAAGTGAACTTCTTGAATTCCAGTTTCTTTTTAAAAAAAATTGGAATTGTAATACTAATAAAATTTATTTCCTGAACTGTACCTATGCACATGGGTATGTGAATTTGATAAATATTAATAACACACACATACATGTAACCGAACTACATGAGAACTGCTTTTCTTTGTAATTTTGCTGAAGCTTGGTAGAGGCTATGCCTACACACTCTATTGTGTATGTAAGGGGAAATGAACATGTGAAACAGAAGGTTCTTTCATAACCTCATGATCCTGAAACAACAAAAGTATTACTAGGAAATTATTAATTACACAATGTGTAATAAGAACTGGTTACAATCAACTATATGGTTTCTTTAATTAGGCTTATAGAAATAAATAATGTAGAACTTGAGCCCCATTTCAAAGGTTTAATTTTACCTGTTCCCATGGTTGAATCTAAATTCTAAGCTTTAGCCATATTGAGCTACTTTAAGCTCCCCAATGTATAGTTCTATAAGTTTTTCAACATGTTTTGAACATGCTACCCTCTGCTGCGGTTCTATATTACCCCATACTCTACCCCTCCCCTGTTCCTCCGTTTCACCAACTTATATTTTCCCTCAGCTAGTCACATCTTCCCAGTAACTGCTCCTAACGTCTGAATCCTATGCCCTTCTTGTATTTCACATAGCACGTATATAACCTACACATACTCCCGCTAGTAATAATTGGAATAATTTCTTACACTAAGTTACTATATATTGCCATGCTGCTGTTTTATGTGAATTTCTCATTTACTGCTCCTAGTAAACTTAAAAACATCTGAACTCTTAATATTTCCAATTTACAAATATGGAAAATAAGGCTTGGAAAGGCAAGTAACTTGCTGAAGGCCATGGGGCTGAAAAGTAAATAGATCTAAGATTCAGACTCAGGTTGCCTGACTCACTCTAACAACCTCCAATGATTCAGGTTCACTTTTGCTCACCTACTTGTGTGCATTTCCCAATAGTCTTTAAAGATTCCTTAGATCAGAGATAGTACCCTGTTTGTTATTTTTACCTCTAATACTTTGCAAAGTGCCTGATATCAACCTTTGACTCTCACTGATGAATTTAAGGTCAGTGCCTGTGATGGCATTTGGAACACATGTGGAGTGAGAGAGTTACAGACTTTACCCAATGGGAGATCAAACAACAAGATGAAAAGGGAATTTTGGTCACAATCATTCTTTGTAGAAGAGCTGCTGGAAAAGTACCTGGCATCTGACTCTCTGAAGGTGGCTCAGGGTGTGACAACCTAGCCTGCATCATCATTTACTTCCTGACCACTAAGAAAGCAGTGCCTCTGCCAGGGAGTGAAGGTGCTGGTGCCTGAGGGGCTGAGGGCAATGACAGTGGTGTCAACAACAGGGTCAAGCAATCATCTGTATCCATGCCCACCCATCCTGCTTCTGAGACAGCTCATTTACTATTTCATAAGTCAACAAGTAAGTTTAAAAAATAAATGAATGAATGAGTAATAATGTTATTTAAAATATTATAATAAATATACAATAATCACAAATGAATAAATAATATTTTAATATGTATATTAAATTTGTATAAAGCTAGGAGTATATATCTAGCAATGAGACAAACCTTGATTATAATTTTGGTTTCAAGCTACCTCTTTTCTCTAGTTAGGCCTCTATTGTTCTTCATCATGGCGTTCAATTTTCCTGATAGTTTTCTATGTGGCCAAACCATTTTTATTGCTTGTCTTTCTGCAATTTCTTGTATTAGGGTCCTTATTAATATTTTCAGGAAATTCTCACTCATTTATAACACTTGTTTAAATATCATATTAATTATTTTTTTATGATTCAATATGCTTTACAGAATACCTAGTATGTAGTCATTTCCCTAGAGTTGACATCTTGCCAAGTTGCTCTTTGCTTATCTCTTTCTGTTGAATGTTTTGCCTTCTCTGTACAGTTTCTTGACATTTTGGCCATCTGCCTAGTGGAAGTAAAGAACTGTGGTTGTGCTAAGGCAGTGGAAGGAGAATTTAAACCATCTTCTCTTAGTGAGATAAATAAATTCCAGAATGCATAAAAGTTGAAAATAAGAACATGGATACAATGATATCCACACATTCATGCAAATATATTAAACATTAATTTTGACTATAGCAGCTCAGAAGCAGGAGTTTTTAACTGTCATGAACACATTCTTATGTGGGTTACTTATAGACTGTAATTTACAAATAAAGAATGTTGAAAGGTGTGTGTCAGTGTGTGTGTATTTGCATGTATGCACAGATAGACTAAAAACTTTTAATGCAAAAGATAAATGATGTGACCCACTTGAATTCCCTCTACCTTCTAAGAGAAAACATGAATGTAGTCACTTAACTATAGCTGATATTCTCAACACGTGCACACACGTGTGTGTGTGGTCCTCATCGTTCTTTAAGACTTTGCCTCATAAATTCCAAAATATTCTTTTAAAATTTTAAAAATCAAACTGAGACAAAAGAATGTTTGTGGTTAACTGACTTAAATAAAAAGTCATTTTTTAAAAAAGTTACTGTGTAATTTGTCTGGTAATACTGCAGGAGAAATAGTTTGTTAATTTATTTTCCTTTTAATATCAGTCTTCATATACTGTGAAGCCTCTGTTAATATTCTGAATGAATATTCATAAGGTAATATGAAACAGAATAGCTAAAATATTATGGGTTAATATTATATTTTCATCATGGGTCACCCTTTATTCATGCTCATTTTATGTCTCTTTTAAAGTGAGAATCTAGCTTTATATTCACGTTTACATCTTAAACATGTTCTTCTATCTAGTATAAATAAGTGTAGATAAATTTTAAACCAGGTTTTATGAGTAATGTTCTCACCATATACATAATAGACACTTAGCTGATAATGAAGTTTCCAGTGCAATATATTACACCTTTATGTATTATATGAAACTCTATAATACAGTATCAAAAATATAATTGTAAGTAGGGGCTGGATAAATGTTTTCTTTGTTATAATTTTTTTAAATTTTATATGATTATTATTAATGATTTCATAAGCACCCAATTCTTTCTCCCACCTGAACTGAGAAATGAGCAATTTTTCCGGGCCATAAAAATTTAGCATTGAATTATAACTGCACCCATTATCTTAAAACTGAACTTGTCCTTAGGATACAATCACTCTGTCAATGACATGGATTTTTTGTTTCCTTTGTTATTTTAAGTAATAGTAATTTTTACCTTTAATACTATAAGTTGTGTAAGGTCCTGACCAATTATTGAGCCTCCTAATTTATTCATATCATCTTATTTACAAATTTTTTCTTGCTTATTGTTTATTGACTGTGTCTTCTGTTTTTTTTTTTTTTTATCTTTATTGGAGTTTAATTGCTTTACAATGTTGTATTAGTTTCTGCCACACAACAAACAAAGTGAATCATCTATATGTATACATATATTCCCATATCCCCTCTCTCTTGAGACTCCCTCCCACCTCCCTATCCCACCCATCTAGATCATCACGAAGCATCGATCTGATCTCCCTCTGCTGTGTAACAGTTTCCCACTAGCCATCCATTTTATATTTGATAATGTATATATGTCAATGTTACTCTCTCACTTCATCCCAGCTTCTACTTCCCCCCTGTGTCCTCAAGCTCATTCTCTATGTCTGCATCTTTATTCCTGCCTTGCCACTATGTTCATCAGTACTGTTCTCTTAGATTCCATATATGTGCATTAGCATATTATATTTGTTTTTCTCTTTCTGACTTACTTTACTCTGTATGACAGACTCTAGGTCCATCTACCTCATTACAGATAACTCAATTTCATTCTTTTTTATGGCTGAGTAATATTCCATTGTATATATGTGCTGCATCTTCTTTATCCATTCATTTGTCGATGGACATTTAGGTTGCTTCCATGTCCTGGCAATTGTAAATAGTGCTGCAATGAACATTGTGGCACATGTATCTTTTTCTTCTTTTCTTTTTTAGACAAAGATCCAATATATTTGTGAGGAATTGACAGGACAAAGAAATGTGTGTTTTGGTGCTCAAAAAATTGTTCTAGGGGCTTCCCTGGTGGCGCAGTGGTTGAGAGTCCACCTGCCGATGCAGGGGACACGGGTTCGTGCCCCGGTCCGGGAAGATCCCACATGCCATGGAGCCGCTGGGCCTGTGAGCCATGGCCACCGAGCCTGCACGTCCGGAGCCTGTGCTCCGCAACAGGAGAGGCCACAACAGTGAGAGGCCCGTGTACCAAAAAAAAAAAAAATTGTTCTAATTCTGTGAAAAATGCTATTGGTAATTTGAGAGGAATTGCACTGAATCTGTAGATGGCTTTGAGTAGTATAGTCATTTTCACAATATGGATTCTTCACCATCTGTTTGTACCATCTTTGATTTCTTTCATCAGTATCTTATAGTTTTCTGAGTATAGGGCTTTGACCTTAGGTAGGTTTATTCCTAGGAATTTTATTCTTTTTGTTGCAATGGTAAATGGGATTGTTTCCTTAATTTATCCTTCTCATCTTTCGTACATGTATCTTTTTGAATTATGGTTTTCTCAGGGTATATATGCCCAGTAGTGGGATTGTTGGGTAATATGGTAGTTCTATTTTTTGTTTTATAAAGAACCTCCATTCGATTCTCCATAGTGGCTGTATCAATTTACATTCCCACCAACAGTGCAAGAGAGTTCCCTTTTCTCCCCACCCTCTCCAGCATGTATTGTTTGTACATTTTTTGATGATGGCCATTCTGACCAGTGTGAGTTGATACCCCATTTTGGTTTTAATTTGCATTTCTCTAATAATTAGTGATGTTGAGCATCTTTCCAAGTGTTTGTTGGCAATCTGCATGTCCTCTTTGGAGAAATGTTCATTTAGGTCTTCTGCCCATTTGGGGATTGGATTGTTTGTTTTTTTGATATTGAGCTGCATGAGCTACTTGTATATTTTGGAGATTAATCCTTTGTCAGTTGCTTCTTTTGCAAATATTTTCTCCCATTCTGAGGGTTGTTTTTTGTCTTGCTTATGGTTTCATTTGCTGTGCAAAAGCTTTTAAGTTTCACTAGGTCTCATTTGTTTATTTTTTTATTTTATTTGCTTTACCCTAGGAGGTGTGTCAGAAAAGATTTTGATGTGATTTATGTCATGTTCTGCCTATGTTTTCCTCTAAGAGTTTTATAGTATCTGGCCTTATATTTATGTCTTTAATCCATTTTGAGTTTATTTTTGTGCATGGTGTTAAGAATTGTTCTAATTTCATTCTTTTACAGGTAGCTGTCCGGTTTCCCAACACTACTGACAGAACAGGCTGTCTTTTCTCCACTGTATATTCTTTCCTCCTTTGTCAAAGATAAGGTGACCATATGTGTGTGGGTTTATCTCTGGACTTTCTATCCTGTTCCATTGATCTATATTTCTGTTTTTGTGCCATTACCATACTGTTTTGATTACTGTAGCTTTGTAGTATAGTCTGAAGTCAGGGAGCCTGATTCTTCCAGCTCCGTTTTTCTTTTTCAAGGTTGCTTTGGCTATTCTGGGTCTTTTGTGTTTCCAAACAAATTTTAAAATCGTTTGTTCTATTTCTGTGAAAAGATCCCATTGGTAGTTTTATAGGGATTGCACTGAATCTGTAGATTGCTTTGGGAAGTATAGTCATTTTCACAAAGTTGATTCTTCCAATCCCAAAACATGGTATATCTCTCCATCTGTTTGTATCATTTTTAATTTCTTTCATCTGTGTCTTATAGTTTTCTGCATGAAGGTCTTTTGCCTCCTTAGGTAGGTTTATTCCTAGGTATTTTATTCTTTTTGTTGCAATGCTAAATGGGAGTGTGCCCTTAATTTCTCTTTCTGAATTTTGTTGTTACTGTATAGGAATGCAAGAGATTTCTGTGCATTAATTTTGTATCCTGCTACTTTACCAAATTCATTGATTAGCTCTAGCAGTTTTCTGGTTGCATATTTAGGATTTTATATGTATAGTATCATTTCATCTGAAAACAGTGACAGTATTACTGCTTCTTTTTTGTATTTGCTTTATTTATTTGTCTTCTCTGATAGCCTTGGTTAAATTTCCAAAACTATGTTAAATAACAGTGGTGAGTGTGAGAACCCTTGTCTTCTTCCCGATCTTAGAGGAAATGGTTTCAGATTTGCACCGTTGAGAACAATGTTGGCTGTGGGTTTGTCATATGTGCCTTTTATTATGTTGAGGTAGATTCCCTCTATGCCCATTTTCTGGAGAATTTCTCTCATAAATGGGTGTTGAATTTAGTCAAAATCTTTTTATACATCTATTGAGGTTATCATACAGTTTTTACCTTTCAGTTTTTTAATATGGTGTATCACATTGATTGATTTTCATATATTGAAGAATTCTTGCATTCCTGGGATAAACCCCACCTGATCATGGTGTAAGATCCTTTTAACGTGCTGTTAGATTCTGTTTGCTAGTAGTTTGTTGAGGATTTTTGCATCTATGTTCATCAGTGATATTGGCCTTTAATTTTCTTTCTTTGTGACGTCTTTGTCTGGTTTTGGTATCAGGGTAATGGTGGCCTCCTAGAATGAGTTTGAGAGTGTTCCTCCCTCTGCTATATTTTGGAAGAGTTTGAGAAGGATAGATATTAGCTCTTCTCTAAATGTTTGATAGAATTCGCCTGTGAAGTCATCTGGTCCTGGGCTTTTGTTTGTTGGAAGATTTTAAATCACAGTTTCAATTTAAGTGCTTGTGATTGATCTGTTCATGTTTTCTATTTCTTCCTGATTCAGTCTTGGGAGGTTGTACTTTTCTGTAAATTTATCCCTTTCTTCCAGGTTGTCCATTTTACTGGCATATAGTTGCTTGTAGTAGTCTCTCATGATCCTTTGTATTTCTGAGATGTCAGTTGTTCCTTCTCCTTTTTCGTTTTTAATTTTGTTGATGTGATCCTTCTTCCTTTTTCACAGAGGTGTCTGGGTAATGGTTTATCAATTTTGTTTATCTTCCCAAAGAATCAGCTTTTAGTTTTATTGATCTTTGCTATTGTTTCCTTCATTTTTTTCATTTATTTCTGATCTAATATTTATGATTTCTTTCCTTCTGCTAACTTTGGGGTTTTTTTGTTCTTCTTTCTTTAATTGCTTTACATGTAAAGTCAGGTTGTTTATTTGAGATGCTTCTTGTTTCTTGAGGTAGGATTGTATTGCTATAAACTTTCCTCTTATAACTGCTTTGCTGCATCCCATAGTTTCTGGGTCATCATGTTTTCATTGTCCTTTGTTTCTAGGTATGTTTTGATTTCCTCTTTGATTTCTTCAGTGATCTCTTGGTTCTTTAGTAGTGTATTGTTTAGCCTCCATGTTTTTTTTTTTTTACAGTATTTTTTTTCCTATAATTGATATCTAGTCTCAGAGCATTGTGGTTGGAAAAGATGGTTGATATCATTTCAATTTTCTTAAATTTACCAAGGCTTGATCTGTGACCCAAGATGTGATCTATCCTGAAGAATATTCTGTATGCACTCGAGAAGAAAGTGTATCCTGTTGTTTTGAGATGGAATGTCCTATAAATATCAGTTAAGTCCATCTGATCTAATGTGTCACTTAAAACTTGTGTTTCCTTATTTATTTCTGTTTGGATTGTCTGTCCATTGGTGTAAATGGGGTGTTAAAATCTCCTACTATTATTGTGCTACTGTTGATTGCCTCTTTTATGGTTTTTAGCATTTGCCTTATGTATTGAGGTGCTCCTATGTTGGGTGCATAGATGTTTACAATTGTTATATCTTCTTCTTGGATTGATCCGTTGATCATTATATGGTGTCCTTCCTTGTCTCTTGTAACAGTCTTTATTTTAAAGTCTATTTTGTGTGATATGAGAATTGCTACTCCAGCTTTCTTTTGATTTCCATTTGCATGGAACCATCCCTTCACTTTCAGTCTGTATGTGTCCTAGGTCTGAAGTGGGTCTCTTGTAGACAGCATATATATGGGTCTTGTTTTTGTATCCCTCAGCCAGTCTGTGTCTTTTGGTTAGGGCATTTAATCCATTTACATTTAAGGTAAGTATTGATATGTATGTTCCTATTACCATTTTCTTAACTGTTTTGGGTTTCTTTGGGTAAGTCTTCTCCTTATCTTGTGGTTCCTGCCTAGAGAAGTTACTTTAGCATTCGTTGTAAAGCTGGTTTGTTGGTGCTGAATTCTTTTAACTTTTGCTTGTCTGTAAAGCTTTTGATTTCTCCATCAAATCTGAATGAGATCCTTGCTGGGTAGAATAATCTTGGTTGTAAGTTTTTCCCTTTCATCACTTTCTTGCCACTCCCTTCTGGCCTGTATAATTTTTGCTGAAATATCTGCTGTTAATCTTATGGGGATTCCCTTTTATATTATTTGTTGGTTTTCCCTTGTTGTTTTTAATATTTTTTCTTTGTGTTTATTTTTTTTTTTTAGTTTGATTAATATGTGTCTCAGTGTGTTTCTCCTTGGGTTTATCCCCTGTGGGACTCTCTGCACTTCCTGGACCTGATTGACTATTTCCTTTCCCATCTTGTGGAAGTTTTCAACTATAATCTCTTCAGATATTTTTTCAGACCCTTTCTTTTTTTCTTCTTCTTCCGGGACACCTATAATTTTGAATGTTTGTGTGCTTAATGTTGTCCCAGTGGTCTCTGAGACTGTCCTCCATTCTTTTCATTCTTTTTTCTTTATTCTACTCTGTGGCAGTTATTTTCACCATTCTATCTTCCTGCTCATTTTTCCATTCTTCTGCCTCAGTTATTCTGCTATTGATTCCTTCCAGAGTGTTTTTAATTTCAGTTATTGTGTTGTTCATTACTGTTTGCTGTTTATTTATTCTAGGTCATTGTTAAATTGTCCTTATATTTTCTCTATTCTATTTCCAAGATTTTAGATCATCTTTGCTATCATTACTCTGAATTGTTTTTCAGGTAGTTTACCTATTTCCTCTTTGTTTATTTGGTTTTGTGTGTTTTTATCTTGCTCCTTTGTCTGTAAGATTTTTCTCTGTCTTTTCATTTTGTCTAATTTATAGTATTTAAGGTCTTCTTTCCCTAGACTGCAGATCATATTTCCTCTTGCTTCTGTTCTCTGCCTTCTGTGGTGTGGTTGGTCCAGTGTCTTGTGTAGGCTTCCTGATGGGAGCAACTACGTTCTGCTGGGTGGAGCTGAGTCTTTTCCCTCTGATGAGCAGGACCATGTCAGGTGGTGTGTCTTGGGGTTTGTGAGGTTAGTATGACTTTAGATAGTTTGTGTGCTGATCGGTGGGTTTGTGTTCCTGTCTTGTTTGTTGTTTGGTGTGAGATGTCCAGCATTGGGAGCTGCTGGCAACTGGGGGGAGCCGGGTTTTTGATTCAGATAGAGGCCTCCATGAGAGCTCTCAGTGATTAATCTTCCCTGGATCTGGGAATTTTCTAGTGGCCCAGCGTCCTGGACTTTGTTGTCCCACCCCAGAGCCTCAGGCCTAACTGCTAGGCAAGGGAGCAAGACCCCACAAGTTGCTTATCCTGGCAATAAAGGTGATTTAAAAAGACTAACAAAACCCTAGACAAATGGTAAAAAATAATGAAACAAACAGAAACAGAAACAAGGAAACACACACACACACAAGAAACAAAACAGAACCAAATAAATCAAAAAGCAAGAGAACAACCAGACAAACAAAAGAACCCAAGAACAAAATCAAACAACTAAGAAGAAAGCTGACAAAAATACAAAAGGAAAAGACAAAACCAGAGGGCCAACTGAAGAATGAAGCAAAGAGACAAAACCAACTGATGAAAATGATAAAGCAAAAGAGAAAGGGGAAAGAAGACAGAACAACAGCAAGGCAACATAGAAACAAATTAAAAAAAAAAAAAGAAAATATTAAAAAAAAAAACCCTGAGAAATTGTAGAAACAAAATCAATCAAACAAAAACAGAAACAAGGAAACACCCACATGTAAAAAAAACAAAAACAGAGCTGAATAAAACAAAAAGCAAGAGAAAAACCAGACAAATAGAAGAACTCAAAAACAAAATCAAACAATTAGGATTTAAACTAACAGAAACACATAACCTAAAAACAAAACCAAAGCAGCATGCCAACTGAAGAATAAACAAAGACACAGAACAAACCAATAAAAATGATTTAAAAAAATAATAATAAAATAAAAACGGAAAACACACAGGACAACAGAAAAGCAAGTAGAAATGGAAATATCTTTTTAAAGAAAAATAAAAATATATTAAAGAAGAAGAAAAAATAAGGGAAACAGAACCACAGAAAAGCAAAGTAAAGATAGAAATTTATTAAAAAACTAAAAATAAAAGATGTTACAAAACATGGAGATCCCAAGAGACTAAAAAGAAAAAAACTAAAACAACATCACCAAACAAACAAACAACCAAAAAATAATGAAAAGAAACCAAAGAAAGGAAGTTAGAACCAACAACAGAATGACTCAAAACATAATAAAATTAATAGTAATAATTATGTTTCCCTGGGGTCTCTGCTGTAAGTGACCTTACATGCCATGAGCCACAGCCCACCTCTGTCTCCCCAAGAGACCCTCCTCTGTCTCTGGGCTGGTCTCTGGACCTGCTGTGGGCCCTGTGGGACCACTCAGACTCTGACCTGGCCCAATTCCTGTGTGTGCTGCCCCCAAAGTCCACAGCTGCCAGAGCTAGACTGTTTTCATTTGTGGGAACACTCATTGTCTACTCAGATATTCCATAGACGCACAGTCTACCTAGCTGATTGCAGGGATTTAATCTGCAGCTTGTACAGCTGATGGAAACATTTTTGATCTTCTTCCTTAGTCACCCTGTCCCTGTGGTTTAGCTTTGGTTTTATCCCCACTTCTCTGTGTGGTCTACCCACAGGAGTCTGGTACTGAGGTTGCTTTGGAGCTCTTGGGTCTGCCCCTATGAAGACCTGGCACAGAGGTGTTATGACTGCTTGGATCGCAGAAGCCCTGGCAGCGCCAAATGTGTAGAGAAGCCAGTAGCCATGGGAACAAGAGATATGACCCTAGTGAGGGCCTTTTCTGGGGCCCAGCATAAGGCTTATGAAGACTAGCCCTGATCCTGTTTTTTCTGGCCTGTCAGCTGGTGTGTGAGAGCCACCCCTGAGGAGGCGTTTTTTATTGCTCAGCAGCCGGCACTCAATAGCCAGGCCTGAGTGGGCTTTTTTTTATTGCTGTTGGCAGGTGCCAGCATGTGGGGAGAAAGAGGTTACCATAGTGCCTCCACCCCCTGTGTGTGACTCAGCAATAATGCCCACTTCCATGGCAGTCCAGTCTTTCTCCATAGCCGTTCCCTGCTGTGGATTTATTCCCTTTCATCCCCTCAGTCCATCTCTCCACAGTCAACAGTAGTTCTCACTTTGGGCCTGATCTCCAATCCTCATGCACCATCTCCCAGCCTCCTTGCACACCTGTGAACAGACCTCCCAATCCAGGGTACATAGGACCGTGGTACAGACCATCTGTGTATTTCTCTGTCCCATCTGCCACAGATCAGCTGCTTCACCCTCTTCTGACAGCCTCAA
Source organism: Aethalodelphis obliquidens (assembly GCF_003676395.1). Taxonomy (NCBI): domain Eukaryota; kingdom Metazoa; phylum Chordata; class Mammalia; order Artiodactyla; family Delphinidae; genus Aethalodelphis; species Aethalodelphis obliquidens. Next base: position 16,703,123 of record NW_020837957.1, on the reverse strand, counting down.
ATGCTTCCCTTCCATCCCAATCAATTTCTCCATCAGAGAGAGGGTTTCCCTACAGCTCCTCTGCCCCAGGGTGCAGGTCCCATCCTGCTTACTCTCCTCCTCTTTCTCCTTTCTTTTTTTCTGTCCTACCCAGTTATGCAGGGATCTTAATAGTCCATTCCAGTGTCTAAGGTCTTCTGCTACTTTTCAGCCGGTGTTCTGTGAGAATTATTGCATCTATAAGTGTATTCCTGATGCATCAGTGGAGAGAGATGAACTCCATGTCCACCTACTCCACCATCTTGAACCTCTGTGTCTTCTGTTTTAGTTCTGAACTTAGCTGTAATAAATATTTTACAGAAGATATGGCTTAAAAGAAAAAGAAAAAAAGCTTTGCTTCCTCAGTTTATAGTATTAATAACTCGAAGCTACACAGACCAGGGCAATATCTATTGATGGTAAGTAGAGTACTACATCCTTAAGATTAGAAACTTGGGGAAAACAAACTTACCAATATAACATGCATTTAATATTTTTCATTTTGTTGATAAAAATATGAAAGTATAAGAAACTGATAATGAAAATTCTACCCTAACTGTCTCTTCTTGATCGTTAAGAATTCCTTGGAAAGATTTTGAATTGTCAAGGCAGCAATCTTTCCCCAAATATAGGCATTTATACAGAACACATTGTAAATGAATATTTCATTGCTAAAATTAAGTGAAAAGATAAATAAGAAAAGAGAATTCTTATTCAAAACTGAATGTTTTCCTTTAAAATGGAACAGGTGTTACATGTGACAATGATGGACCAGCTTATTTCAGACCAACTCACTGTTAACAAGCAACAAACCAGACAAATGTTTAATATGTCTATTTGAAATTATCAGAAAGCCACTAAAGACACAAGGACTTGTGAGGTCAACACTCTGAGTAAAACAGAAGACCAAAATGTTGAATCTGACTCTTGAAACCATCTTTTCTCCTGAGGTATTTGCCAATCCAAAGGTGAAGTCCAAGAACCTAAGAATCTGAGGAGAAGGAAAGGGTGACAAGTAGAGCACTGGCAGAAGTCTTAGAAGACTGCCAACACTGAGGAGACACAATGGGAGTTCAGGGCCTACAAGGTTCAAAGAATTCTGTGAATATCCCAGCCTTCCTCTTAGGACCTGGTGGATTACATTCTTCCAATGAGGGAGAATTATAAATAGACAAGTGCTTGCAACACTGAAGTTTAGCTTAGAATCAATTGAATCCTTGTGTAGGGCTGTTAATTGATCTGCCTGTGAGAAGGGCAGTAAATATTCTATAGAGAAGAATAACCTCTAGCCTTCATATTATTCTTACTTTTTTTTCTACACAAAATGTATGACATTTAACCAAAAATATTAAGTATACAAACAATAATTAACTGAAAACCAAAAATAAAATCAGATAAGAGAAAAATAACAATAAGAGATACATTCATTGTGTTATTAGTCCAGGATAGATGAAATGGGCAAAAATATGTGAAGATATAGTATGTCTAAACAATAAAATCAATAGGGTCGATCTTATTAATATGCATAAAACATTATCTTATTACCACAGGATGTATCTTTTCCTCAAATGCACATAGAGGTTTTCCAAAAATTTATCATATATTAGACCACAAAGAAAATCTCAGGTTTCTTAAAATAATAATAATCCAAATAACATTCTCTGATTCTAATGTGATAAAAATTGAATTAATTTATAACAAATCTAAAAACAGTTCATTCCACACAGAGGTTTTAAAAAAAATCTTCCCGTTAAATAATTTCTTAGTGAAAGAGGAAATGCAAACCAAAATAAAAGAACCACTAAAAATATAATAATAATGATAATAATAATGATTTAAAAATAATTAAATGATTAAAAAGTAACACATAAAGTATGAGATATGTAAAGAAATAATCAGAAGGAAATGCATAGTCTTAAATACTCATATCAATAGAAATAAAAAATAAATACTAAATGAAATAATAGTAAATATTCATTTACTTATACCAGGAATGCAGATATAGCTTTATATTCAGAAATTATTAACATGCAGCATTAGAGGAAAAAAACAAAAACAAAAAACTCACATATGCACATGTAATTTCTTGCACAGATGCTGAAAAGGCTTTGTAAAATATTTAATACCCATTCCTGATTAAAGAAATAAGAAGCAATAAAAGAGGATTTGAGAAATATTTTATAACAGGAATGTGTGTGTGTGTGTGTGTATTTCTATGTGTATATATGAATATATATAAAAAGATATTTATATATGCTATTATAAATTTGTAATAAATGTGTGTATATATTTATATGCAACTAGAGAAGAAAAATACATTATCATCTCAACAGATGCAATAAAGTCTTTATTAAATTTGTGATCCATTTATAACAATACTAATAATGACATAAAATTTCTTTAATTTGATTATTTGTAAGTGACTACAAATACCTAGAGCAGTTCAAATACTGAACCGTCCTTCTGAGTCTGGGTACAAGATAAGAGTGGTCACTTTCACCATGTCTATTAAGCTTGGAATGGAATGTCTGTCAATGAAATGAGCTAAGGAAAAAAAATGCAAAGTATATGGCTAGAAAGAAAAACAAAACCATAATTTTATTATTTACAGATTATATTACTATACATATAGAAATTTCAACATTTCTATAGGTAAATTATTAGAATTAATGTGACTTCTGCAAGGTTGCTAGGTAGAAGGTTAATGTAGAAAAATCAGTTATATTACTAAACATCTACAAAACCAATTAGAAAATAAAATGCCACTTAAAATAGCATCCAATATACAGAAACTTAAAACAAATGTGTGAATATACAGAAACTCAATATGTGACAAATATGGCTAGATGAGTTGGAAACAGAAAAAGACTTTTACAACTGACACTGGCTTTGTCATTAAAAAAAAAAAAAGAAAAAAGACATTGATCTTTAACATCCCATCTGAAGCAAAAATCAGTTCTAGGTGGGATAAAAACCTAAATGTGAGAGAAAAATCAATTCATAAATGTTACATAAGGAAGTACATCTTAAATGAGATAAGAAAAGCAAAATCACTGAAAGAAATAGTATGGTTTTTTTTTTTACTAAATTAAAATTAAGAACTTTTAACCCAAGAAGAGAAACTAGAGAGAGAATGAAGAAGCTAGAGGGTGAGAGAATATACTTGTCTCACATGTAAATGCTTTAGACCCAGCATCCAGAGTATAAAAGTCACACCTACAAAACAAGACAGCCCAACAGATCAATGTTTCCAAGGCTTGTACAGGTACAGCACAAAAGGAAAAATCCTAGTGGCCAATAAATTAAAATAAAAGGTCATTCATGTTGTTATTAATCAAGGAAATATAAATTTAAACCACAATGATACACTGTTTAATTCCATCAAATTAGCAAGAACTAAAATGTATAGGGGACAATAGGAGAAACAGGAAATCTTGCTCACTAAATGTTTGATACATTATTTCTGCAGTAATCAATCCAACAACTAAAGAAGGAATTTGCAATTCATAGTAGGGTCACACAATGGAGTACTGTATTTCAGTAAAAATGAACCCCTTACAGTAGCATGGATAAATCTCACAAACATAATGTTTAACCAAAGAAACACATACACATATACACATGCACACACAGATATAAGCGCAAAACAAACACTAACTCTGATATTTAGGTGTCAATAAGCAGGGGTTCAAATCTAAAGGAAAATAAAATAATTATGAAAAAAGTCAGTGAAGTTAAACTTTCAGGGAGTAGGATGGTTTGGTGATCAGTGAGTGACACATAAGTATACCTCAATGTGACTGTCAATGTTCCTTTTCTTTTCCTAGATAATGGTTACACAATTACTTGCCTTATAATTACTTGTAAAAAATATATATGCACTCATATTTATATTTCACAGTAATATAAAAATATATTTACTATGATACTATTTGGGGGATATGTCTGCACAGGCATTTATTATAAAGTAAATAATAATTATTTATAAATGATGATATTTGGGAAAATTTTCAATTTATTCTTGGTACTTTCTATATTATTCTAATTTTTTTCTTATTACTAAGTATCATATTTACATAAACAAAGTACTTTCTGAAAAAGTGTGATATAATTTTGGTATAATTTCTTTTTTCCAGTGTGTAAATTTTTATTTGGGGGATAGGTCTCCTTTAGGCAAATTTGAAAAATATTTATACTGTAATTCTGTTCTTATTGTATTTGTGAGATTTACAAAATGCATATAAGTTTATAAGAACGTGTTATTTAAGATCAATCTCACTTAAGTATCTGAATATTTTCACATATAATATTCCAGTGGTTTTTAAACTCTTTTTCTTTTGTTTTATAGGAGAGAAAAATATGAAGTATTCCTCAGTGATTTTTCAATTTCAGAATAAAATTCACAACTGAAAAATAAAAGACTGCTTCATTACTAAGAAATAATCTGATGAAAGTATGTTATAAAATTACTTTCCTTAGGAAGTATTCTCTCTAATACAATTTATTACATAATGATAATACATTAAATCTATAGGAGAAGAGACTAAAAATATATTTACATTTTTATGTCTTGGGGTAGATTTTTTTTAATTTAAAATTTTCCATTTTGAAATTTATTTTACTGAAAAAATGCTAGACCTATCCTCTTTTTTTTTTACCTACAAAAAGAGCACTTAAAAATTTTCCTCTAACTCACTTTATCTTCCTATCTCAAATTGTACAGAAATCTGAACTTATTTAAAAATGTTCTTGTGAAGTAAGTTATAGATTTCACCAAGGCAGGAATACATACAATAGCAATATTTTATAACATATTATACCTCTAAAACCCATGTTAAATAACAATTATTTACCTACTTGTTAATAAGTTCAGTTAAATATTTTATTATTAACAATATTAGAAAAGATAACTTGGAATTTTTTGACCTAAATCTCTGACCTGTAAGAGTCAATGACGATTCTACCCTTGTGTCTCAGCTCAGACTTGTGTCTCAATATTTCCTCAACATGCAGCCTATTAACCAAAGTAGCACGTTTTATGTTTATTGAAAATTGCCAAGCTGCCAGTCACAAAAATCACATACACACACAAAATTAATTAATTGAAACTCTTTACAATATTGTTAATTTGATTTGGCCCATCTGTGCTACACAGTAGTTAGTTTAATTTTTCTATATTTTTAAAAATGTCATTACTATAGATCTGTGTTAACACCAATTTTAACATCAGAAAATACAAATTATAAATTCATACTTTCAAATGTTAATGAATGGTGACAAAATGTTTTTATAATCTTTATGCCAATATAAAAATCGCATTTCTATTATCTATGATCCCTTTTAATTTGGAATAGCAAACATTTGTTTCATAGTGAAATTAGATCAGTTACGTTATAAAAACTGGAAATGTTTAAAAATAATCGATACAATAATTTTATAAAATATGATGTGTAGAAAGACTGCTATTTTCACATGGATTCATTATTTCTTAACTGGACCCTTTAGAGGGTCCAATGAGTTTTTGATTTTGTGCTTCTTCTGCTGATATTTTTTGTAAAAAGTTTGGTTTAATCTATGGTTGAAAGGAACGTGCTTTGGAGGTAACTTCCTTTCTCTGCTGACTACTTAGTAGGGATGTTAAGCTGATAATACAAACTTGTAAAACTAATGTAAATCATTTTATTTTTTTTTAAATTGGAAAATGGTTTGCTGCTATAAAGTCATAATCATAGATATTTTGTTTTTAATAAAGACAATATTTGCAATGTCCTGAGGATGCAGAATGAGGTTTATGAAAATTTTATGAAAAGTTGTTTGACCAAATTTTTAAACCACTCACTATACTCTATCTTAAACTTATTTTTGCTACCAAATAAATGCATTTCAAAGATTATTGCAAGAGCTCTTCTACACTTTATCAAATTACTAGACAAATACCACAAATATTTCATAAATTCTTTTCACTGTAGCTAACCAACCAACCTGATTTCAGGAAAATTCGTGGTTCTCCAAGAGTGAAGAATTTTAAGTGAACTCAAGAGATTAGCTTAAAACATTTTCCCAATCAGAAACAGGTGATGGCACTTCTTAATATCTTGCCTATAAGTAATCAATTTCCATTTACTTTTCAAGTACATACCAATCACATAATAACTGTTTATTAAATATAGATTTTATTTTATAAAACCTACCAAAAGAATAATGATATTCTATTCTAGCTCATCAATGGGCTTGGCATTCAATCCGTGATTCTCCTAAATTACCTGTCTAAAATTATATATATATATATATATATATATATATATATATATATATATTTATCCAGCACAGTGAGGCCCTTCAAAGTACACAGTATCCAATAAGGAATATAAAACATCACTGCCAGACTTAGTCAATAATTACACAAGATTTTAATAATGTTTAAGATGATTCCGTTCTGTGTCTATGTAAAACACTTGGAACTTAATTTGCTTTAGAATGCTGAAATATTACATTCACATTTATTTCACTTGTTACAAATCACTCATTGCTTTATGAAAGAAAATCAGCTCTCAATTGTGATATTTCTTGTTATTTTAGCTTACTCAAAAATAATTTGCATCTTTAATCTTTTTAAAAATATAGTGACCCAAACGGGACTTACATAAATTTTAAAAAAGAAAATTAAAATATTTTGAAGATATTATTTTCAAATTTATAGCTTGACCAAAAAATATGGCCAAAAATAAATTGTTGAGGTACATTAGTTATCTAACATATAACAGAAATATAGCATTCTAACATCTTAGAAATAAAGCTTTTTCCATTTTATTAACAGTTCGGTTTTAAACATTTCTGTCAAACAGGTCAATATAATCAATAAATATAACAAGGAATACTGAAGTTGTTTTTCAGACAACAAAAACAGAATTTATGTTACGTGATTACTAGAATAATTGGCATTGGGTTCTAGAAAGAAATCTTAAAGATTATTCAATTGAGTATTATATAAGTTATATTAACATAAACAGTAGTCCACATCTGGTCAAATGTATATAGAAAAATGCTATTTAGTATACCTCCCAGTAGAATATATACAATTTACATCATTATTTTTGATGTTCTATGAAAATGTGTTTAACTTTGCTTCTTTGAGCATTTCATGTATTTATTTATGTATGATACAGTTTTAGTTTCATATCTATATAACATTACCTCTTTAAAATTATTTGTCTTTTTTCCCTTTTTTTTTTTGTCTGAAAGATTTTTTTTCTCTTCTCTGATCAAGGCACGCATCTGCCTAAGGAGATGGTGGTGGTAGTGGTGATGATGATGTGAGGTCTTAAAATAGGACTTATCATGTAGGAATCATCAAAGATCCACACCAAAGTAAGATTCAGCTTCTGACACATAAAAATATGATTTTCAAGCTAGAAAATAACCTTGAAACTGAGACTGTTCTATCAAAAGAGAAAGCATAAAATGCTTTAAAAAAAATAATATGTTCTAAGCATATCATCGGCCAATCTGGAGTAATTATTGCATTAATTTTTTTGAAAAATACAGAAGATAATGCCTATGTCCATTTATAAGTAAGCCATTTCTATGGTAGCAGGAGGGTACAATGTAGAGAAAGAAAGAGGAGGAGGCAAGAGGGGAGAGAAGTAATCAGAAATGCGTTGTTTTTGCTGTTTGTTTTTCTCCTCTCCAGGCTTTTACCTTGGCAGGGATTGTTAAATTAATTGAGGTAACTACTCAGGATTTTATCTGCTCCTCTGGAACAGGATTCTACTGTGAAAACGGCACTTCCAGTGTTAAATATCCAAGTCTAGTTAGGAGGTTTCAGCAACGTGATCAGAAAAGGGGATGATCTAAGTCAACTCAGATATCATGTGTTATAGATAATAAGTTAAAAGTTAGTGGACCTGCTATTGGGCCTGCCCTGATAGGGCAAAAATATTTTTGAAACAGAGTCCAGGGTAGGGTAGCAGAGTTGGGGCAGAGAAAAGTTAGGGGAGAAACTTAGCATTCAGAAATTGTATTTTGTTCAGAGGAAAAAGAGTCAGCATAGAGAGATGGGCAACGCCTCCTGGGATTTTTTTCTTACCTAAAAGTAAGGATCATTGGTTCATTAACCAGAGCTCAGCAGGATGTGGTCTAACCACACAGACAAGGATGATTGGGTATTCCTTTGGAGGCTATATACTGACCTATGAACAACGAAGGACCAACCAAAGAGGAATGCCACCCAAAGTTGTGGGCCCTCCCTGCAGCAGCCCACATACAATGACTGGTCAAGTTTTGATATAGAGTTTCAACTTCTGTTTCTTAATTCAGAGTATCTCTGCAGTGACAAGTGTGTTGAATGCCTAAGTAAGAAATAGGTACTTTATACGATGGGACTGAAACCTAACAAAGATTTGGGACCTCAAACAACTCCCCCCCACCCCATAAATATACTAAAATTACTGGATTATACACTTTATAAGATATGTGAATTATATCTCAACTTTAAAAATAAATATTATGTCTGAAGAAGCTGAGATCACCAGTGGTTGAACTGAGAACAGTGAGAATGGAAGGAGGTGTAAATGGGAAAGGGATGTGGTTAAGGTAGCAAGCATCACTGATCATAGCAAATAAGTAAAAATAATACAATTGAAAATTGATATATCAAGAAAAAACAAGAAAAGCATATTATTTAGAGATTCAGAAGGGAGCATGAGTTAAACTAGAAGCAAAAATTGTTAAAAATATATGTACTATTTAGTTCTTCTGCCCATTTTTGGATTGGGTTGTTTGTTCCAAAGAAGATAATACAGACTCTCAACAAACACATGAAAGAATGCTCAACATCATTAATCATTAAAGAAATGCAAATCAAAACTACAATGAGATGTCATCTCACACCAGTCAGAATGGCCATCATCAAAAAATCTACAAACAATAAATGCTGGAGAGGGTGTGAAGAAAAGGGAACACTCTTGCACTGCTGGTGGGAATGTGAATTGGTTCAGCCACTATGGAGAACAGTATGGAGGTTCCTTAAAAAACTACAAATAGAACTACCATATGACCCAGCAATCCCACTACTGGGCATACACCCTGAGAAAATCAAAATTCAAAAAGAGTCATGTACCAAAATGTTCATTGCAGCTCTATTTACAATAGCCCAGAGATGGAAACAACCTAAGTGCCCATCATCGGATGAATGGATAAAAGAAGATGTGGCACATATATGCAATGTAATATTACTCAGCCATAAAAAGAAACGAAATTGAGCTATTTGTAATGAGGTGGATAGACCTAGAGTCTGTCATACAGAGTGAAGTCAGAAAGAGAAAGACAAATACCGTATGCTAACACATATATATGCAATTTAAGAAAAAAAAATGTCATGAAGAACCTAGGGGTAAGACAGGAATAAAGACACAGACCTAGTGGAGAACGGACTTGAGGATATAGGGAGGGGGAAGGGTGAGCTGTGACAGGGCGAGAGAGAGGCATGGACATATATACATTAACAAACGTAAGGTAGATAGCTAGTGGGAAGCAGCAGCATGGCACAGGGATATCGGCTCAGTACTTTGTGACCGCCTGGAGGGGTGGGATAGGGAGGGTGGGAGGGAGGGAGACGCAAGAGGGAAGAGATATGGGAACATATGTATATGTATAACTGATTCACTTTGTTATAAAGCAGAAACTAACACACCATTGTAAAGCAATTATACCCCAATAAAGATGTTAATATATATATACCACGTATTTTTTATCCATTCCTCTGTTGATGGACATTTAGGTTGCTTCCACGTCCTGGCTATTGTAAATAGTGCTGCAATGAATGTTGAGGGGCATGTATATTTTTAACTTATGGTTTTCTCTGCGTATATGCCCAGGATTGCTGGATCAGGGAACTCTACACAATACTCTGTAATGGCCTATATGGGAAAAGAATATTAAAAAAAAAAAAAAAAAGAGTGGATATATGTATATGTATATGTATAACTGATTCACCTTGCTGTATACCTGAAACTAACACAACATTGTAAATCAACTATACTCCAATAAAAATTTTTAAAAATGGTTAAAAATAACTGATCCTGAGGAATAGAGCTTGACAGAGATAATTTCCATTCATTGTAAACCCACTATAATATTAGGTATTTTTAAAGGGTATGCCTTGTTATGGACTGAACTGTGTTTCCCTCAATTTCATATGTTGAAGCCCTAACACTTAATAAGACTATATTTGGAGATAGGGCCTTTAAAGGGTAATTAAAGTTAAACAAAATTATAAGATTAGGGCCCTAATCTGATATGACTTCTCTCCTTATAAGAAGAGAGACACTAGAGATGCATGCAAACAGAGAAAAGGTCACGTGAAGACACAACAAGAAGGTGACCATTTGCAAGCCAAAATGAAAGTCCCAAATCTGCTAACACCTTGATCTTGGATTTCCAGTCTCCAAAACTGTGAGAAAATAAATTTCAGTTGTTTAAGCCACCTTGTCTGTAGTATTTTGCTGTGGTAGCCCTAGAAGACTAATATATGAATGATTCTTGGATAAAAATAAAACAATATAAAATAAAGTACACAATAAAACCCACTGTTTCTCTTACCTGGAGATAGTATGAGTCCAGAAAGCTGCACTGAATGACATGGCCTTTTACTTTTTGTGTCAGTATGGTGATTGACAGAGGCCTTTATTAGCTTGTAAAGCAAGAAAAATAGTGGTCCATAAGGATGTAATATAAATAAGTTTAACAATTAACCATATCCAATTTTAATAATGGATAATAGCTAAAGAAAAAAAAAATAGGTCAACAAAAGTAAGAAAACAGAAACCACACAGTTTAAATTGAAAGCACTGTATAGGAAAGATATGGCACACCCATCAGTAGATCCATATTTCTTGAGTTTGGATTCTGATTCTGCAGCATGTAAGTGTGATTTCTTAGACAAATTAACAAAGATACAGTTTCTCTACTCATAAACAAAGGCTAACAGGCTTCCTACAAGGTTGTTGGAAGTATTAAGTGAAATCAAACTTAAACCCGCTTTTTATGGAGGGCAGCACATAGTGAGATCTAAATAGAAATTAACTTTAAAAATTAATAAATAAACTGATAAGGAATTAATATCCAAAATATATAAAGAACACATATGACTCAATAGCAAAAACCCAATCCAACTAAAAATGGGCAGACAATTTGAATAGACATATTTCCAAAGAAGACATATAGATGGCCAACAGATACATGAAAAGATGCTCAACATCACTAATCATCGGAGAAATGCAAATCAAAACCACAATGAAAAACAAAAAAACAAACACAATGAGATAACACCTCACACCTGTTAGAATTGCTTTTATCAAAAAGACTAGAAATAACGCATAAAAAGTTCTGGATTAAAAGAAACACATGTGCACTGTTAGTGGGGATGTAAACTGGTGCAGCCATTATGAAAAACAGTATAGAGTTTCCTAAAAAAATTAAAAATATAATTACCATATGATCCAGCATTCCACTTCCAGGTATTTATCCAAAAAATGTTAAAACACTAACTCAAGGAGTTATGTACACTTCATGTTAATTGTAACGTCATATATGTTAGTCAAGACATGGAAGCAATCTAAGTGTCCATCAATGAACACACACACACACACACACACACACACACACACACACACAGACACATATATATATATTTCACTCATAAGAAAAGAAGGAAATCTTACCACTTGTGACAACATGGATGGACCTTGAGGGCATTATGCTAAGTGAAATAAGTCAGATAAACACAAGTACCATATAATCTCACTTATAAGTGGAGTCTAAAAACAAAAACAAGCTCATAGATACAGAGAACAGATAGGTGGTTGTGGAATACAGAGAACAGAGGCAGGGGGTTGGAGGTGGGTGAAATGAGTGAGGAGGATCCAAAGGTACATGAAATAAAGAAGTCATGGGAATGTTATGTATAGCACGGTGACTACACTTAATAATATTTTACTGTGTCCTTTGGGATTAAATTAGATTAAACTGGATTTTAGTAGTGGGAATCTTATTACAGTAAATCTTCTCTTAAAATAGTTAATAAAACTAGTTGAGTACAGGGACTTACATCAGGGCCAAAACTTTTTTTTTTTTTTTGCTGTACGCGGGCCTCTCACTGCTGTGGCCTCTCCCGTTGCGGAGCACAGGCTCCGGACGCGCAGGCTCAGCGGCCATGGCTCACGGGCCCAGCCGCTCTGCGGCACGTGGGATCTTCCCAGACCAGGGCACGAACCCGTGTCCCCTGCATCGGCAGGCGGACTCTCAACCACTGCGCCACCAGGGAAACCTCTTAAGGCCAAAACTTTGAAGTCATTTTATTCCCTTAAATATTTAAATCACATTTGCCATTGAAGCTAGGAATAATAGATCATGGAACTACATTTACTTTTCCTTTGAAGTGTATAAGGCCATAGAATGGAGAAACAAGGCATAAAGATTCTTGTTTTTGTAGTTATTTTGCTTGATGATTTTAAGACATCATTCACTTATCCAAAATATTGAGCAATGACTTGGTTTCAGAGACTATGATATATTTCCTTCATAGAAAGGATTCACAGAATTCTAGAATTCATAGAAGGATTCATAGAAAGGATTCAAAGGATTCATAGAATTAAAAGGGAGGCAGATAAACCAATAATCACAATGCATTAATCCACACTACTTTTAGAATACACTTTGCTCAATTTAAATCTTAGCAGGCTATTTAGTTTCGAAGGCAATGGGGAGCCTTTGAGGATGTTTACAGGGTGTGATTATAATTATGGAACATGGCACCCAATGCCTACTAAATAGATGTAAAACTCCTTAGCATATTATAATCGTCATTTATGATTGGTTCCCTCATCTCCCATTCACATTTCCCCAGCTGTGTATTCTTTCCCAAGCAGGGAATTACTTTTCTTGTTTTAATGTGGCTGTGTAAACTGTCTGTCCTGCTTTGTTACTTTCTCCTCTTCTGCAAGAATCGGTGAAGGCCACCTCCTACTCATTCATCCAGAATAAACTCATATGTCGTCTCTTTAAAAAATTTGTTCCCAACTCCATTGTTTTTGTCTGCTTTACCAAGTTCAGGGAGTCTGGTCCCACAGAACTTGGGACATGTTACTATCAACACTCATAACATAGCCCTGTAATTATTGAATCACATGTCAAACTCAACAGACTGTAAGACAAAGACTCATTAATCTTTTTGTCGAAACACAATATCAAAACACAGGCATTCAAAAATGTGTTTGGAATGTAGGCGAGGTGGGGAATGGTAGAGAAAAGATACACATATTTTGCATCTTTGTTTACAGCATTAGATTACAGTACCATGAATTTGCCTTGTGTTCCATAAGAAACAGAGAGCCACCGAGGCTTTTAAACAGATCTATACTGTATCAGATTCACAGATTCATTGTTCTAGAAATGAGATTTTAGAGTGGGCTAAGAACATTTGTCAGACACTGACTGACAAAGCGGATGCTGCTAAATCAAGCTTTTAGTCCAGGAATTCCCTCATTCCCCTCACAAACCTCCATCATCTTTCAAATAGTGTGACTTTCTATTTAGCCAAGAATGCAGTTTATATGCACGAGAATGACTGGACCAGTTGTTAATCCATGAAACATATAAGTTGTTACCACATTAAGTCCTTGAATGCCGCTCCACCCATAATGTCTCTGTTATCCTGTTTTCTTCCCTGGGGTCTCCTTCCTGATGATAAAAGTGAACAACCACAATGTTAATATACTCAGCAAGGAAATTCCAGGAGTCTGTTCCAGAGCCCCAGGCAGCAACCCTTGTGAGTAATGGATGCCAGTGACTCCTCAATGTTAAATATTTTAACTATAACCCCTGGTTGTAAGTAATTCTGACAACATGACACTGTACTGGGGGCAACAGCTTTTTATATGTTAAGGTTATTGTAATACATGTAAGTGATAATAACCAAACTGACAGATCAAATGAGGTGGAAGATATAGAGTTAGAGCTGGGATTCAATTCCAGGGAGAGAAAAAGGTGCTAAGTGTCCCAAACGTAAGCACCGAACACTAGGTTCAGAATGAAGCAGGAGCTTAGTTGATAGGAATGGGGCATACTATGTCTTGCTAGGTTAGCAACTTATTGTCTGAATCTTAAAATGTCAGGATAAAGTTCTATAAATAATCCCAAATTTAGAAGTGGTCCTTGAATATGAAACGTATGTGACACCACACATACGGGCTGAAGTATTAAACTGCTTTGGGAACAGTAAGATGAGGGTATAAGAAACGAAGCAAATTCTGAGTGCTCTCATGAGAAGAATTTTAATATCTATTTGTAGATATAAATATAAATCCTTTCTGTTGTAAAAGTTAGCAAGAGAAAAAAATATCCTAGCTTAAAGGGTTTTGACTGTCCTTTCACATAACCAAGTACATAGGAGTTTTTTTAAACATGTATTATCTGACCAAGATATATAGTTTCATGAGCCGTACCTGAACAGAAGAATAAACTATTTACTATTAAATATTAGACATGATTTAGAAGGATTCCTGTTTTTGTTTCCTTTTTCTTACTATGAATGGTCTAATATAATTGATACCTCTTTTCCAGTCATACTAACTCAAAATTTGAGAATCATCCAGGATTCTTTTTCCCCCTTTATCTCCTATATCACTAGTTACCAGATCTTACTTCATATGTATCCAGAAGTCTGTGGCTACCCATCCTTTTCTGAACTATGTGCATTTATGGATTTTCATATATTTCCTGACCTGTTTTATTTATCTTTTAGCTAAAGGTATTTGTGACAGGTTCCATATATTCTGATTACTTTTAGTCATAGGAACAGACTCATTTTACTAATTAAGCTCCATCCAATATAATATCACAATTCTGAGCTCTTATCTTTGGAAAGTTTCTCCACCCCTGGTTGGAAGCCTCAAGTGGTGATTTTTGGAGCAGGGAGACATAGGGTCAATATCTTTATTAGTTCTAGTCTGTGTCCTTCTCAATTCACTAAACAGTTATAATTTCTTGCCCCTCCAAGTTGAAGCTGGGATACGAGAAGGAGAGTGAAGTGGTAAAAAGGATTCAACTTGGCTGGTACAGTTATAATCTGACTCAGGTTGCTTATGATGACAGATGTACAATTTCAGGCTCATTATCTTATAGGAAATTTTTTAAGCCTCCTCAAAGAAACTTCTACTGGAAAACTCCAATGGAAAATGATTTGGTATAAATAATGTGACTCTTCTTGTTGTGCCTACTATTGATTCCCCACTATCCCCAAAGCCTCAGTAGGGTATCTTTGCCCCCCAGGTGGTCCTCTTGTGTGAGATTACTTTTCAGAAATACAATAGGCAGCATAGTTCTGATCGAGTTAGTTCTCCCAATGCAAACCTCTCTATCATACCTACTCCATCTAAAAGCCATCTAGCCTCTGCCATTTACCCTTGGAATTGTCTCAATAAAGTTAAAACCTATCTTTGTGCCCCCTGAAATCCCAGGCTCATGTCAAGTTCTCTAAGCATTTCTGTTGAAGCCCCTCAACCTTATGTTGGAGAAAAAGTACCCCCCTTTCCTTCATAAGAGAACATATAGCCTACTGACAACACTCTCCCAAAGAACACTATTTTCCAGTCCTTTCAACTTTATTTTTGAACATCAAGGTAGATGAAGAGCTAATGTTGGTAGAATAATTTTCATAATCTCTTAGCATGTTCCTTTCAAGTAATCTGACACCTTCCCTTATTTGTTGTAGTGTTCTTGGCCTTTGCTTAAAACTCGAGAAAGAATCTCATTTCAATATCTGATTACAAATATATTTCTTTCTCACCAAGTACATTAAAAACTTCTTAAAGTCAAGAACGAAGGCAACATGGAGAGCTTGTTAGAAGCACAGACAACAGGGTCAGGTGTGCTTTGGTTCAAATCCAAGTTCTGTTACTTACCAGCTGGAGAGACCTTGACCATACTATTTACTTTCTCTGGGACACAATTTCTTCACCTGTAAAATGAGCTGATAAGCTTACCTTATTGTAATAGATATCATTTATTGAGACATTTCTGTAATAGCATTTATTTAGCACTGTATCAAAAAATAATAAGTAAGCAAATCTCCTTACGTCTATTGTTTCATGTGTACAAGATGGGATTTGTCATTTTCCCACATTTACTGATGAGGCTTGTATATGTTTATGAGCATGCCCACATTTAGATACCTATTAACTTGCACAAATGACAGAACTGGAAATCTAGAAATTTCTCTTCCAAAATTCATGCCCACTGTGATAGATACACTGACAGCCAACCTTACTGGGCTGTTGAGAGGATTATATGAGATAACTGGTTTAAAGCACTTATCACTGTGCCTAATATATAAATTCCATTAGTAAATGACAGCCACCATTATATAATTTAATTTTACTCTTCTCTCAGTATTTCATGGTTACCAGCATACTGTCTTTTCATGGCTATTAATAAGCATTAATTAAATGTATAAATAAAAAAGTAATAATCTAACATTAATGTATGGTTATACATTTTTAACCTTGTATTTTTCCCTTTTTTATGTAATGTTCTTACTATAAACATTAAAGCTCCTTTTTGTATAATGAAATTAATAATGTTACCATCATACTTTAATTTCAATTTTTCAATATTATTTTGGAAATGTTCTCTTCAAGGATGGAAAATAATTCAACCTCCAAATAAAAATAGAAAAAATAGGGGGCTTCCCTGGTGGCACAGTTGAGAGTCCGCCTGCCGAGGCAGGGAACACGGGTTCGTGCCCCTGTCTGGGAAGATCCCACGTGCCACGGAGTAGCTGGGCCCGTGAGCCATGGCCGCTGAGCCTGTACGTCCAGAGCCTGTGCTGCGCAACAGGAGAGGCCACAACAGTGAGAGGCCCGCGTACCACAAAAAAAAAAAAAAAGAAAAAAAAAAGAAAAGTAGCTACCATATTCATTTTGTTTTAGAATTTGAAATCCTCTATCATGTGTAATTTAGTTTATATAATTATTTGTCTCATGTTTTATAATATTCATTTTGCAACTATAGTACCACACACTCACTAAGCACAGTGCTTACTATGCAGTAGCTGCTCAGTTAATACCTATGAAAATAAATAAATATTTCTTATCATCATTTTACAAAAGAGGAAATTGACATACATAAACATTAAGTTAATTACCCTCTTTCACAAATCTGATAAACGTTGTTTTCAGACTTCCAAAACCAGTTTTTTTCACAATCAAATTCTAAAGTCTATTCTGTTGGAGTCGATGACTGACCCAAATCTCCAGGGCACTTGCAATCTCATTAAAAATTATACACATTTAAATATATGAGTCACTTTCTAGGTTTTTGAAATGGGCAGATACAGATTCATTTATCTAGTTATTTTACTAATGTTTGGAATATAGTAGAGCTATGAAAGAGCCTTTGTAAGGAACTTTATTTATTTATATATTTAATTAGTTAGTTCTTAAAACAGCATATAATAAGAAACCAAAGTAGATGATTGGCTTTGATCAGTTTACTCACAATGTCATTAGTATCACATGGCCAGTATTGCTTATGGGACTTACCTTGGTAGGACGTTTATATGGTGTAACCTAACTTTCTCAAAAAAATAAGAAAAACACAGCCTTATATTTATTTCATTCAATTATTGTGTGAAGTTAAAAGAGTCTTGCTGAGTTTTTGGCTTGACAGAATAGAGAGGCTAGGACTTTGGCCTAAAAATAAGAATATGTTCAATGTGGAGTCTCAAATAATAAATCTATTGAAGTTTTTGCTTCATTCAATAATATATGTTACATAAATACTGTATAGCAGCCACTTTCCTAAACTCCAGTTTTGTACAAGAATAATATATTAAACTTTCATTGTTTAATATAAAGTGAACTAAGCAGAAAAGTTACTGGCATTTGTGGAGCACAGTTTCTACTAGGAAAATTTGTTTACCAAAAAAAGATAAGTAAAAGGAAACATAAAGGGGAGGTCATGGATTATGAATGCAATTTTTAACAGGGTAGTCAGGAAAAGCCTTTTGAAAGAAGACAATCTAATAAAAATCTGAAGGAAGTGAGGGAGGAAGTCATCAAGTATTTGGGAAAAATACTATTTCACACATTTAGAACAATAAATGCAAATAGTCTACGTTGAAGCAAGACTGTGTTAGGAGAACAGCAAGGAACCAGTGAACAGAATGGAGAACCAGGATTGTAAAAAGAATAGTCAGAAACACAGAGAAAAATGTGACAGAAAGTGGTGGAAAGAAAATAACATTGGACCCTATGAGTCATTACTGTATAACGATTTTGGATTTACTTAGAATGAGATTGAAAGACATTAGAGGGTTCTTAGCAAAGTGAACTCGTTATGTTCTATGGGTTCATGAGTTTATTCTGACTCTTATGTTAAAAATAAACTGAAAGGGGTAAGGGCAAAATCAAGGAGAATTGTCACAGGCTATTGCAAGACTGAATGGAGAGACGATGACTCAGTTCTGAATGGTTGACAGACTTAAATTGACTGACCTTATTAACAGTGGAGCTGTTGAGAAGTAGTCAAATTCTGAGTATTTATAGTAAAGCTGATGGAATTTGCCAAATATTAAAGCAGAGTCTGAAAGAAAGAGAAGAGTTGAAAATGATTTGAATATCATATCGCTAAATAACACTACTTGAAATACTGGAATTGCTATTGTACAAAACGTAGTAGACTAGAGAGGGAACAAGTTTGGGCAAAGGACTAAAGTATGATGTGGTAGGTTAATTTGAGATATTCATCAGTCAGCAAAGTGGAAAGGTTGAGTTGGCCAATGGAGAGCTGAATCTAGAGTTCCAAAGAAATTCTGGACTGCAGATAAATATATTTGAGAAACTAAACATATTGACATTATTTAAATCCATACATCTTGTACATTATATTCTGTACCTTTTCTTACAATTAAGGCCCTTTCTTTTGCAGACAAGCTCACTGATAGTTAATCTATCAATATATACGTGTATTAGATACATATTACAAATCTAAATATAATATGCCATTCCATTCCTAGTTATACACTAGTTGAAATATATGTATCTTTTCACAAAAAAGCAGAGGCAAGAGTGTTCATAACAACACTACTTATAGTAGTAATACTACCAGACTAGAAGTAACTCAAATGTCCATCCTAGGTAAAAAGGGTAAGTAAATTCTGGTGTATTTATACAATAGAAAACTATAAAGTATTAAGAATGAATGAACTACAACTATCCACAGTAATGTAAATGAATATCATACACATCATGTTAAGCAAAAGAAGCTAAACTAAAAAAGCATATATTGTAATTTCCATTTGTATAGAATGGGAAAAAGTGTGAGAAGTCAAAATGGTGGCTGACACTGGCGGGGGTCACAAGTGGGACTTCTGAGGTGCTGATCCTGTTCTTTCTCCTGAGCTCAGTACTGGTTACATCACTGTGTTCACTTTGTGAAAAAGCATCAATCTATACACTTATGATTTGTGTACTTTTCTGTATTTTTGTCATATTTCAAATACAACTATATCTATTGACCTCAAGCCTCCCTCCAACTACTGATGTTGGAAAAGACACAGTAAACAGGGAAAAATGGACATAGTAATTTTTCATTAGAGAGAAAAACATTACTATAGCAATGACCTTAAATAGATGAGAAGAGATGGGAAGTAGTACACAAGATGAGAATTTGGTCATTGATAGCAGCTTGGGTAGATCATCCATTGTGCCTGAGGAAAGTGACAGTGCATGCATACAGATGCAGGTATGAGAGTGGATTCTCACTGGGGTGAGAACTTTCACGTTTCTATATTGATTGCTTTTATCTTCCACATGAAATCTGAATCATGATTAAATCAGATTAGAGTTAGGACAGGGAAAAGTGTTGAATATTTAATGAGAGAGAAAGTAAAAATATAGCATTTAGGAGAGTAGGAGATTAACTTACTGGGAAAATATTGCAAGAATATTGGGCCTATATGATTTCAGTTTCAAGAAATTGAAGTGAGTTGAATATAGTGCCACATGTGTGGCAGTGTGAGTGTACATTTTCCAACCATATTTAACTATACCAGTATGGAAGCAAGAAAAGTGGATGTAAGCAGGGTTATTGTTTAGCTCACTGGATAAGATAAAGTGAGAGAAGTGTAAGATAACTGAATATATGTGCAGGCAAATAAATTTAATGATTGAACATAGAATTTAATCTATATAAAGTTGGATATGAGGACATGAACAAAGTAATAGTGAAAAAGTGCTAAAACAATGTATTATGGTTACTAAAGGCATTGAGGATTTTGAAGTTTCTTAGTGCTTAAGGTATGAGAGGCAGTGAGATAAAAGACTAGAAAGTGATGGTTAGGAAATTAAAATTTAAAATACGCAGTATTGGCACTTAACACTGTAATGATAAGGTCAAGTGTAATGCCATGGGAATAAGAGAGCAAGAAAGATGAGATCACAGGGACAAAGGAAGTAAAAAAAGTTGGAAACCAGAATTTTGGTAAAATCATCTATGTTGATTATGATTTCATAGAATCATCTATGCGTAATATTGAAATCATCATAAGTTATGAGAGAAGTAGAATCAGAAATAGTAACAGTGACCTAGTTAAGTTCTGAATATTAAGAACTTAAGTATTAAGTATTGAATATTAAAGTATTGAAAAGATGCAAGGTGGGAGTACACAGTGGATCTACATATTGACTCAGAATTTTATATTTTGTAATGATGTCATGAAAAGTAAAAATATATTATCTCAATTTATCTTTTATTTAATGTGGTCATTTTGCTTTGAAAGATGAAATATTTCATAGTTATAGTGTATTAGGCTTATTCCTTTTTTTGATTATATTTATGTGGAAAATTCCAATTCAACTGAATATGACAAGTTTATATATATATATATATATGAATGTCCATTGAGCAAGGATTGCTCAGAAATATACAACATATATTTTTAAATAAAAGCAATATTTGATCTAATTTTCCCCAAGAAGAGGAAGCTTACCAAGATAACAAGTGAAAAATCATATTAATATTTAGGAATATAACTTGCTTCTCTAACCTGACTACAACAATGGCAAATAACTTCAAAATGTCCTTAAAATATTTGTATTTTCTTTTCTTAGCATATGTTTGATTTTGGAGGCTTACTTTTGTGAATTTTTGTAGATAATTAAATCAGTAGACAGTGTCTTTACCTGATTTTGATATCCTTGTAAACATACATTTCAAATAATATTCCAAAATCTTTACATATTATACTGAGATGTGTCAATTTATATAAAATGTAGACTTCTTCAGGAGAATAGTTGAAATATGGTATTTATTTATTCCCAAGGTCTTTTATAAGAAAGAATGAAAGATTTCTGTGCAAGTTTAATGAATTTAAAACTACTTCAACTTTTTATAAAGTTTATTAAATCATTCTTCCATTTAAGCTACTGATATAGTGCAGAAGTTATTTCAAGGATTTCTAGCAATCTATAGAGGTACCTCAGAATGCTGTAGGTTGACAGAGAGCAAAATTCGGCAATATAACTCTTGGCTCTCACTTCAGCCTTTGCAGCCGCACTTTTATCTTTTTGTATATTAGCACTCTGCTTAAGGTTATGATTGAAACAATAATTTTTACTAGTGAAAAGAATAACAATTAAAAATACCTGGTATTCAAAAATGGGCACTAGATCTCATGACGGGTTTTGTCTATATAACCATTCTACCTAAAACACAAATAACTTATCCTTAATAACTCATTTTTTTATCTTTCCTCACTATATTATAAACTCCATAGGGTAAACGTATTAGTCTGCTTAAAAAAATTAGGTGTCATAACACCTTGAACTGTTCCTGATACATAGTGAATGCTCCATAAATATTTTTTGAGTAAATTTATATGGAGACAGAAGCCTATGCAATTATTACTCTCTCAAGGTTTCCCTTTCTTCCTTTAGAAAAAAAAATAGGAGAAAAACTGTTACCTCAGTTGTGAAGAACAAATTAGGTAATGTGTACAGAAGTTTTCCATAAACTATTGAGTACTATCTCTATTAAGCATGAACTATATAACACAGTGATTAGATAAAAGAATTTACTTTCACTAGCTCAATATTCAAAGACACAGAGAATCATACATGAATAAATTTGTTGGATATTTTTTTCCAGTAACCTCAAACATAATAATTTTTGAAATATGTGGATAATCCACAAAGAGATGGGACTAAAAGCCTGAAGCAAACGTAAGTAGATAAAGGTCCTACAGTTTTACATGGGAAAAAGAATGACTCTAGAGGAAAACAAAACCAACATTGTATCTTGACTTCAGACTATGATCTGGAATATATTGTTCCAATCAGCCAGAGTAAATTTTGAAATACCCCTACTGTTAGTACAGATATAGCAATGAGTGTATAAAACACAACGGCTGCCATGGAATGCTCTTACTAGAGGAAGGCAGAATGTTTGGATCATGGTCATTTTCATAATAACATATTCTCTGTCAGAATCTGTACTAGGCATTTTATATACATAATATCTTTGAACTGCCATAATAGCTCTTAGAGTTCCATATTATTTTTCTCATCAAACTGCAAAGAAATGAGTGAGTTTTGCAAAATGACTCAAGCAAAAAGTAGAAGATATGAAATTCAAATTTCATTTTCAACAGCTCTAAATTGTGGTTTATTCCATTTTGGAAAATGGAGCCATACACAGTAGAAAAAACTGGTGGAAACAATTTGGCAGAATAGTAAAATTAAGTTAAAAAACTGTACTATAAATAAAGTCCCTGTCACAAGAAAATAACATCTTAGCATAGAATACCGCCATAATTCTGATCAATGGAAATAGAAAAACAGGATTTGAACAAAACAGCCATTTTATTATATAAAAAGTGCTGGAAATGCACACCAGAATCCCAATACAATGTTTATAGTCATTGTCTGTACCTGTGCAATTATGCTTATATTGACAGTTTACATAAATATATAAAATTATTTTCCTATACTGTAAGTCAATCACATTTAAGTCATCATTTTAGAGTCTTCCTAAAGTTTCAATTTCAAAAAATGTCCTGACTTGCTGGATAAATATAGCAGAGCCAATGTAGAATCATCCTCTCTTTCCTGCTGGAAGCCACACAAAATCAACAAGGAAAATAAAGTCATAAACCTGCTATGATAAAACTAAGAGACTGAGAAAAGCTACCTAAGCAAAAATGCGTATTTCAAATAATAGTCAATATTAGATAAAATTCACTATCAAAGTAAATGGTCAATTTCAGGAAGCACTAGCAAAACTACTGACATTGGAGTGCAGGGACAGAGTCCACAGACATACCTTACTGGTGAGAAATCAGTGCAGGCAGAGTTGTAGGAAAAACTTCTGGACCTGATTTGGTTCAGACAGGCAGACACGAAGAAATATAGATTGCCACATATGAAAGGAACAGTCTGTCTCTGTGGAATCTTAGGAGGGATTCTTTGGACTTTAAAGTCTAAAACATACCACTCCCTCATCCACTATTGGAAAATATTACAAATGGCTGCTTCAGAAAACTACAATTCATTCAATTATGAACAATTTAAGGAGGATGGCACAATCTTCATACGAAGATCAAAATAATCAAGAAAATAAAATTAACACTTTTGATTTAAAAAACAACCCCATGGCAAAATGCTGCCATACAGGAGATGAAAGTTGAGGACATTTCACTATTAATGCTGTGCAAGATATCCAATCCACTAGACAGTGTCAATAATGATAAGATTTTCTCACCGTTCATGAACAGTCATACAGTGGTATTTTTCTGTAGTGTTTCATCTGAACCCCTGATGCCTTCTTCTTGTATTAGTACTTAGAAATATGCAAACCAAGATTTCTGAATGGAACTCAAGTGCAGATGTTAGTTTATGTCTTGTAAGTAAAGCACCTAACTCAGTGAACTTTCCCCAATCATTTTCAAAGCTAGGAGAAAACCAGCCGTTCTCTTAGATGGCAATCATTTACATGATTATTGGGTGTTCTCTAGCAAATTTCTCACAGTGGGAGACTTTTTACAGATAAGAAATTCATCAGAGATAGAGGAATAGATTGCAAAACAGTCGAGTTAAATGTTAATATAGGGAAATTTTGTCTATTTAAACATTATTGCTTTGTTTTGGAGTGTAGGTTCAAATAAGCTTTAGAATATAAACTTTTCCAAGAAGTCATTTTCTTTAAGAAACTAGCTAGGTTAAAAATAAACTTTGGTCAGCAGAAAAACTGTTTAGCTAACTGTAATCCTTAGCAGAAGAAGAGCAAGGGGAATCAAACCCCATCAATTGTGTGATAAATACCCTAGGCTATAGAACTTTCAAGCAGAGGGTAGTCATGTGAGAGAAGCACACACACACACTAGACAAAATTTTTATTCTTTAAATTAAAGTCATGAGATTGGGGGCCTGACAGGTTGAAGTTGAGGGCACAATCATCAGGCTTTAAAAAAATGTCCTTTTTGTTTTATTTTTATTTTGATACAGGCAGTGAAAAAATTCAAAAAAACCTCTTCTTACCCAATCTGTATAGGTATAAATATCTGAATCCTAGGGAGATAAGTTTAGTCCAGCAGCTTAGCTAATTGAAAAACATTGACATCCAAATTGACCTGCTTCTTTTTTACCTCTAAGACCACAAGCCTCATATTGGCAGCTGGGGTGGCATATAGAACACATCAAGTAGTGTCTGAGTGCAGACAGTTTTTAGAGAAATGGAAGGGTTATAACCAAGGATACATAGGTAGCAAATTATATCATGTAAGAATGGTCAATGGTACATCAAAGTACTCATGATATTATTTTTCTTTAAAACTTGCCTTAAAGTAGCATCTGATTTTAAATAATTTAAAGAAATAATGTGCATATGTATTTATATGTATATTTAGAGCATAATTTTGTCAGAATAGGCCATGAGCTTTTGATATATTCTGTTACTTTTAGTAAATTTGGTTGACTTAAATTTCAAAATTTTTTTTTAGACTTTTTAGGGCCCTCTCTATTCAAAGATTTTTGTTGTAGATATTGTTATTCTTATTTGTTAACTAAAATTTTGTTTTAAGGACCTCCACTGAACTCAATTTAACATTCTGAACAAAAAGTATACAGTAAAGTTTGTAGTCTAGATGCAATTATAATGATAATTATTTTTGTAAAGAGCAGAAAAAGTAGTCAAAAATGTGAGAAAAAAAGAGAAGAAAAAGGGAAAAAATAATGCAGCAGGGACACATATAGAAAGACACCAAAATATAAGGATGCAGAAAAAATGAGAACTTTATTCTCAATATATTTCTCTCCGACCACTGAAGTACACTTAGCATTGTGACATGTCTCTCATTTTAAATAGAAATCTGAGCTTGAGAGACAGATATGGAATTTTTTTTAATCAACTTCCTCCTGCTTATTTCTGTTACTTTAATATTTTCTTTTATGGAAGTCAGGTGTTCTTTCTCCATCTTTCTCTAGAGCAAAATGCTTTAAATTTGTGAAACATACTCATTTTCCTAGTTCCTCTTCTGTGATTGTCTCTTGGAGCAATTACAATCAGGCTTCCATTCACATCATCCCATCCAAACAGCTCTTGTTAAAGTTACCAATAACTTCCAGGTAAATTAATCCACTGGTAATATCTCAGTTTTTATCCTATTGATCTGTAGCATTTGACAAAATAGATAAACTCCTTTTTCTTGAAAACTTATACTTAATTTGACTTTTGGGCCCACACTACCACTCTCTCGCTAGTCTCTTTTTCTCAGTCCCCTTCGCTCTTAACCCCTATTTTCCGTTGGATGGATTACTTCCTACAGGATTAAATTCTCTACCATTTTATTAGAGTAGTTAGTACATTCATAGTTATTATAATGCTTATATGGCTCTACTTCTTCATTTTCTGCCTTCATTTGGTTAACTAAATATTTTCTAGTATTCCATTTGATTTCTTTATTGACTTTAGTCATACTTTCATATATATGTATAAGTATATATATGCCTACACATACATGTATATGTACTTATTAGATATGTGTGTATTCATTATATATATTCTGATTAGAGATTACAATGTATATCCTTAAATATACTATTGTACTCATATTTAATATTAAACCATCTTATATAAAATTCTAACAATAGTATAGTTTCATTAAACCTCTCACTCTTTTTTTGTTTTATCTATATCTATATATCTAGATATAGATATTTATTCAGTTTTTCTATCTGGTATAATGTCTCTTCAAACTGAAGAACTTCCCACAGCATTACCTTTTACCATTACTTTTAGTACAATTTTTTGTCAACAAATGTTCTCATTTTTTTCCTTATCTAAAAGTATCACTTTTTTCATATAAATATTACTTTTGTTGTATGTAAGATTCTGGAATTATTAATATAAATATTTTTTACCACCTTAAAGATAGTGTCTTCCTGCCCACATTTCTCTATGATCTGAAGTCAGCCATCAGTTTTATTTTTATTTTTGTTTCTCTGCATGTGTCCTTTACTCTGCTGTTTTCAAGATATACTTTGGTCTTGCAAAGTTTGATTTTGATATGCTTAGGTATGGTATTATTTTACCCCAGTTTTTCTGAGATATATTAAGCTTGTAGGATCTATACATTAATGTTTTTCATAAATTTGGTGATATTTTCTTGAATATATTTTCTGCTCTGTTCTCTGTGTTTTCTTGATGTTAGACTTAATTACAACCATGTTGGACCACTTGCCATTGTTCCACAAATCATTAATGCTTTGTTAAATTTTTTCAATATGTTCCTTTCTTCTCATCAAATTAGATATTATTTTATTGATCCATCTTCAAGTTTGCTGACTTTTTATTTTTCAGTATCTAATAGTTTCCCATGTATTTATTCATTATGCCTATCTTTTTCTTTAAATCATTAACCACATTTATAATGACTGTTAAAAAGTCCTTACCTGTCAATATTAACACTTGCAGTCATCTCAAATTTTATTTTTAGTGAATTTTTATTAATTTATAATGGGTCATATTTTTCTGCTTCTTCACATGTCAGGTATTTTATGCTTGATATTGTGGATTATACTTTGTAGGATGTCTGGATTGTGTTGTGTTCCCTCAAGAATTATTGATTTTTTTTGCCAAGTGTCTTCTTGTTCAAGTCAGATTTGGTTTTATTCTTTGCTTCAGCATGTCTATTTGCTTCCTTTCTTTCTTTCTAATTCTGTGCTTTGTTTTCAATCAAGGACACTGTACTAATTTCAGTTGGCATGGACTTTTGGAATCTCAAGTGAGCAATGAACTTCCTAGCCAGGTCTAATTTTCATTGGAAAGTTAAGAATTCTATTATCTCTCCATATGCCATGATCTCTGGAGTCTCTGTTCTGATCTCAGCTTCCTAGAAGTTGTTCTCTGCTAGACCTCGTTGGAGTCTTGCCCTATACATGCACAGCCCACCCCTCAGACAAATAACCCCAGGGAATATTTGCATATTTCTGTGTCTACCTTCTGTGCACCTTTCTACTCTTTAGTAACCTGTTCTACAAATTTAAACACTTTAGCAGATCTTGATTTTGACTTCTCAGCTCAACAAATCTGTCATCTCATTAGGCCATAATTCAGAACATACCCCCAGGAAGAAAGATTGGTTGAACTTAGGGTTCATAAGAGTTATCCTTCTCTTATGGATCACAGCACTTATGCATACTGCCCAATGCTTGAAAACAGATTCACATGTTTTGTCCATTTCTATATAGTTTGCTTTAGAAGCATGGGTCTCATACCAATTACTCTGCCATGGCTAGAAACCAAAGTTTGCCCCTCTTACCCATCTTGACATGCAATTATCTTCTCAATTAATTTGAATTCCTGATCATCATTAACAAATATAGTAAGTTTCTTCACAGTTAATGACAATGCTTTATTTCCAGTTGCTCAGACAAATTCTTGGAGTCATTCTTAACCCTTCTCTTTTTCTCATTCTCTGCATCCAATTCATCAGCAAATTCTAGTTTTACCTTAAAATTATATCCATAATATGTCCTTTATTCTGGTGCAATAGCTTTCAAACTGGGTTCTTCATTCTGTCTTTGACCCTGTCAAGGTTGCCATTATCCTACACAGTATTTTTGTGCTTATTAGAAAAAGATGTCACCTATGATCAAAACTTTCACGACTTTTTCATCTTAGGAAAAAATTCCCAAGTTCTTACAGTAGCCTGAGAGGATACAGGATCCCACCCCTATTATCTTCATCTCCTATTACTCTTCCCTTTGTTTACTCTCGTTTTGTAGCACTGACCTCTTTATTGTACTTACAGTAGATGAAGTTTCTTCCTACCTCAGAACCTTTGCATAGAATGTTCCCTTTGACTAGAATGATGTTCCCCAAATATGCACATAGGTCTCTGCCTAACTATCACTTTAAAAAAAAAATGAATTTATATCTGAGTTCCTCATTTAAACAATATTTTCTCCTAATCAAATCCCAAACCATAACTACCACCTGGGAATCACAGTCCCTCTCTCACAATCAGTCTATTAAATCAAAGGAGCAAAATAATTTAAATAGATAAATAAATAGTATTTTAATAAATTTTTGTCACTTTTGCTCTATAGTATTTGCTTTTCCCTCCGGAAAAGCAAAGTGAAGTGAAAAACTTCACTTTTTCGTTCAAGGAACAACCTTTCCCAAATTGAACATTGTCAGTTCTGGAGCCCAGCCCAATGTTATAGACTATTTAATAGAGTCTTTTAGTTAGTATATCATTAGATCTATTTGTAAAGTCATCATTCTCTTATGTCTCTTGATTTTCAAGTTATATAATTTATTTTAATAACCAGAAGCTCTATAATCTTAAATTCCATTGATTTTTATAGAAAAAACTTATTTTCTTACCATTATGAACTGAGTCCTGTCTCACCCACGTGGGTTAAGTAAGCTCCTTCTTCTAACATCTAGTTTTGATAAGATCAGCCTTATCTAAAACAAGTACCTAAAATATCTATCAATATTAGTAATATATAGACATGGACAAACATTAAATTAAGAATTTACTGAGTTCAAATATTAACTAACTTCCTATTATTAAACTTTGTGGACATTATAATTCTTAATGTAACATATTGTCTATGTTTCTGTTTTTCTGCATATGCTTTAATTCCTCAAGGGCATTCTTGTTCCAGTTGCAGTGTCTGGTACATAAAGTTTGGCTTGCTAAAACTATATTGAGATACTCACAGAAAATTGTAAGACCTGGGTTCAGCTGTTAGGAAAAAAGTTGATGATAGATTGAGGAATTTAAGTATGTATTTGCCCATGGCATGGCCTAGATAAAAGTGGCTCTAGAAAAATAAATTTTCTGTTTGATGGGGAATAAAACAAAATATAAAGGTTTGTCTTGGTTTAATAGTGTTTTAATAATAAATAGATAGATATAAAAAGTACAGCATTGTATAAGGACATTGAAGAATAGATTAGTTAGTACAAACTATTGTCAGCGATATATGATGGAGATAAAATATCTAGTCATTTCATATTTTAAAGATATGATAATGGAAAGAAATAGCATCCAGAAATTAACATATATACCTAGGATGGGTGTACTATGAGACTGCAGAAGGAGCCTCCATGGGGGATAAAGAGACAGAACTTATGGAGAAGCAAGAGAGGAAGGAATTTTGATGTTATAAAAATATGTAAAAACAAGCTAAGAGCTTCTTGTATATGGGACATGTAATTTTTCCTCTGGCAAGCTCACCAACAGCATAAATAAATTGGAATAAGACACTCAACATTTCCTTATGTCTTCTACCTGTTGGTTTCACCGAACTTAGCTGCATTGACAGGTCCCTAGAGGGTAAATGGCACAACTCATCCCTTGGTGTCTGTCCTGTTAACGTCAATTACCTTATTTGGGATTTTTATCTTTGTAGGAGTCTGCTGCATCAGCTAATCATCCTTGAACTTTACTCTTGGCAACATAAGTTGAAGTCAAACTAATAAGGGGTAGAGAAAGGCCATGGATCTGAATCTATAGTATAAAATAGCAGTTCTCAAAGTGTGGTCCTCAGATCACTGGGAATTCCTGAGACTCAGGACATCTACAAAGTCAAAATACATTATTTGCTCATTTCATTGTGTTGACATTTGTATGATAGTGCAGAAGGAATCTTGGGTTAAGCTCTTGGCATCTTAGCATAAATTAAGTCAGGGGCAGAAATTTGTACTGATAATATTTATTCTTCACTGCCATGCCTATACAGTAAAGGAAATGCCAGTTTTAATTAAGAATATCTTGATAAAACAGTAAAAAAATATTGATTTTATTAAATCTTGGTCTTTAGGCACATGTCCTTTTTAATACATAGTGTGATGTAACCCAAAAACACTTTTCTATATTCCACAGCACATTGGTTTTCATTATGAAAAGCACTTATGTGGTTTTTGTGATTGGTGAGATGAACTAACCACATTTATCATGGAACATCATTTTTTTCTTGCAACAATGGCCAACATACAAACTATGGTTAATCAGGCATTTGCACTTACCAAAAAACTGTGAGCCTGTAG
The DNA here is from genome assembly GCF_003676395.1 of Aethalodelphis obliquidens. NCBI lineage: Eukaryota > Metazoa > Chordata > Mammalia > Artiodactyla > Delphinidae > Aethalodelphis > Aethalodelphis obliquidens. The sequence continues at coordinate 16,672,490 of NW_020837957.1, read as the reverse complement.
TTTTAAGGAAAATAATTGATAACATGATGTCAATAATGAAATTCAAGTTTTCAAGCAAAACCCTGAATTTTGAAAAATGTGTATCTACCACTGTTATGTTGACAGATTCCTGGTATTTAAATATTTTTTTCTGATGAAATTAGTGGTGATATTAACAAATGTGATTTTTTTTGAAATCGTAAATGAAATGTGTCAAGTTTTCGAGAATTTACATAACTCAGTGAAGCAATAATTTTCCAAGTAACCAGTGTATGATGTCACTAAATAATGTGCACTTAAAACATGAATTCAAAGTGCAATATAGATAGATTTCAATGTAACTGCATGAAAGTGTTTCTCACTTCCTTTTGGCCCTCGCCAGCAGTGTTCTCTAAGTCCAGAACAGTCTTTTTGTCAATTTAGGCTATCTTATATGCTTCCAAAATCCTCTCAGACTCTACTCATTGCCCACTACTAAAACCACACCTACATTTATAGATATTTGTTCTTCAGCAACTCCCTTTCAAGATACCACAATCTGCATTAGTTATCTATTGCTGAATAAAAAATTACCACAAATTTAGCAGCTTAAGAAAACACTCATTTCTTTGGGTGCTGAATCCAGGCATGGCTTATATGGAACACCTGTTTTAAAGTGTCTCACAAGACTGCAGTCAAGAGATCCACTAGCATCTCATTCAAAGGCTCCTCCAGGAAAGTATCCACTTTTAAGTTCTCGTGCTTGTTGGCAGAATTTGGTTTCTCATAGGTTGTTGGACCCAGGGCCTCTTTTCCTTGTTGGCTGTTGCCATAGTCACCCTAGATTTCTTACCATGTGGGCCTCTCCAATTCGGCTACTTGCTTTATCAAAACTTGCCCTTTGGGCTTCCCTGGTGGCGCAGTGGTTGAGAGTCCGCCTGCCGATGCAGGGGACACGGGTTTGTGCCCCGGTCAGGGAAGATCCCACATGCCTTGGAGAAGCTAGGCCTGTGAGCCATGGCCGCTGAGCCTGCACGTCCAGAGCCTGTGCTCCGCAACAGGAGAGGCCACAACAGTGAGAGGCCCGCGTACCACAAAAAAAAAAAAAAAAAAAAAAAAACTTGCCCTTTGAGGAGACAATAGAGCTAGTCTCTAGCAAGATGGAAGTTATCTTGAGTAATCTAATCACTAAAGTGACATCTCATCTCCTTTGCCATATTCTTTTAACTAGAAACAAACCTCAGGTCCTTCACACATCAAAGGCAGGGGTAACACAAGAAAGTGAAACCCAGGACACAGGGATCATTGTTGGGCCACCTTATAATCAGCCAGCTATAGTTATTAATGGTGATTTTGTTGGTTGTTGGAATTACTTGTGTATTCCTGTTTCATTGTGGTCAATTCTCTGCATTTTAAAAACATATTTCATAATTTCATAAGTTAACCTGCATTGCTTTCATATTAAAATGATACAATTAATCTTTATTGGATCTGAACATTTGGGAGGATACTTCTATCAAAATTAGCTAAAAATCTAAGATATTATATGTAACATTTTGCCCTTGATTCTAAGAATCAATGTTGAAGTTGAATTATGGTATCTGTGTTAATCCTGATAATTAGCTTATTTGATTTTTTTTTCTCATTTCCAAGTCCCTGTTTATTTAATTATATTTTGATAGCAATATATGAATGTTGCAATTATTTTAAGGATATAAAACATGTTATTTCTAATAATTCTCGATTGAGGGCATATCTGTATCTTCATATTTATATCCGTATCTGTCTAGATATTAAAACATAATAAAATCACTATATTCAATAGTTAGGTTTTCTTTAAAACTCTACATCATTTGTAAATATCCTTTCTTTTTATAGATTCTTAGGGCACAGCTTCTCTATAATACTTTATTCTTTACCAACAATGTTAGTTTTCCTGTATGGTGGTTCAACAATTTTCAATTATAAGAACATCTGTCAGATTTCTAAAAGGTTGTTGTTAAAGCTACCTGAGATATCTAAACTCAACAAAAATTCAGTAATTCTAGGTCGTAAAACTGAAGATACAGTTTCTTGTGCCAGTATATTCCCTTTGACTTTAACTTTGATTATTGGAGCTCCAAAGTGCTTTTTTATTTATTCTATTCTACATAACCAGATTTTATAGCTATTGAGGGCAAATGTGTATATCTCTAGCTTTCTGATTAATTTCTTGATAACTCCTTAGGACAGTAACAGAAAAAAACTAATTCCTTCCTTTAGAATCTCTATCTTGAATTATTCAAGAAGTAAGAGGAGGCATACTCAGTCTGACAGGGGTCAGCAATCCTACTCAGTGTACTAGGAAAATAGAAACTAGAAATCAGATTTGTTTCACTGACTTTATCAGTCAAGGTTCTGAGAAGTGGTTCACACAATTTTGGGGGCTGGCAAGTCTAAAATTTGTAGGGCACACAGGCAGGCTATAAACTCAGGTAAGAGTGGATAGTATAGTCTTGATGCAGAATTTCTTCTTCTGGAAACCTCAGTTTTTGTCTTAGGGTCCTCAAATGTTTTGATAAGGCCCACCCACATTATCAAGGGTAATCTCTTTTACTTAAAGTCAACGGTTTGGGGCTTCCCTGGTGGCGCAGCAGTTGAGAGTCCGCCTGCCGATTCAGGGGACGTGGGTTTGTGCCCCGGTCCGGGAAGATCCCGCATGCCGCGGAGCGGCTGGGCCCGTGAGCCATGGTCGATGAGCCTGCGCGTCCGGAGCCTGTGCTCCGCAATGGGAGAGGCCACTTTGAAATTGGTCCTGCACATTATAGCAGACACAGTAAGTGTTTTAGTGATGACACATGTGGTTTTACATCCTGGCCAGGCACGTGGTGTTGCTGCCAAATATTAGAGTTCCAACATTACAATTCACAACAATTCTTTTCTCAAAGTATAATCAGAGTGCTAGGATGATAGGATCAACTTGTCCTTCTAGTCACATAAATGATCACAGTCAGCCTTGTCACATGGCACTAGGTCTATCATACTGACTCAGAGTTACTGCTTTCTGTCTCAATTTATTAATGGAATTTTATTTCAAGAATCTCTTTGTTCTTTGACCCCATTTGTCTTTGGTCAGAAAAACCCTTTATATATCACAGCAAATGTGCTTAACCTCAAATTAGTTCCTTCAAATAGGAAGCTCATTTCCTCTCCAGTCATTTCCATAGACACTGCTTTTTGCCCTTTCCATGGACTACTTTCTCTGCTTGGAGCAGTTGCCCTTTCCCTTGTTCCCCATCTTTTATTTAGTTAACTCCTCACATATCTCTCAACTGTTATTTTGCCATGGCAGCTTTTCCTGACTACCCAGTTTAAGGCAGACTGCACCTTCTTATCCCTGCTGTCTTATCCTCTCCTATTATCATGTACTTCTTACGTAATCACACTATTAAGGAGTTTTGTGTGTGTGTGTGTTGTTTTCTTTTGTTTTGTTGTATGTTTCTGCTTTTGGGTAATGATTTATTTAGCATCTGTCTTCTGTGCCCAATACAACATTTAGATTCATGTAAGAAAGGTCTTTGCATGGGACCTCTGCTGTAGAGGTTCCATTCTGATCTTCATATGTGTATTTGCCTCTTCTCATAGGTTGAGGAATCTGTAGGGTCAAGGAGACCTGCCCACAGTTTGCCATTTTCTTCTCCTCTGACTATGCTTTGAATAACTAGCATCCTGGAGTTTCCCCACTCAAATGGTCACAAGCTCTCTTCTCTTGAAGGTGGACCAACCTCTAAACTCAAAGGATGGCCAAAGGGAAGAATGAGTGTAGACGGAGGTTTGGGATGTCCATATGTGTGCAATAAGGAAACATCATAGTGTGGGCCAGAAGGAAGTTTTAGGAAGGAAATGGGTGTGGGAACTTGTGTGTAGAAAAGTTGAGAGCTTGGCGGGCCAGGGCCACAGGCTGACTCGGACTACACTATTATGTTCTTAGCTGCAATTCTTAAAAATCCAACAATTCTAAACTCAAATATGGTTCATTATGAAGATATGTCTGACAAAATAAATGGATAGAGTTTATCTTATTTAACAATGATTCGTAATTTTTAAATATTAGGTTGGCCAAAAAGTTCATTCGGGGTTATGGAAAACCCCAAATGAACTTTTTGCCCAGCCCAATATTTTGACATATGGTATTTTGTCACATCTATAGTAGATTGTGTGCATAATGAGAAAAAGGAAACACTCTACATCATTTCCTGTTCTTCTCAGATCACAGAACATGCCATAGAGTGAAGATTCCCCTAAAATAAATTTAAATAATTAAAAAAATCTAGATTAGAAGTTGAGAAGACCAATCAAGTTTCTATTCTCTGGTTGCTTTTAAATCACTATTTGTCATTATGCAAATTATTTGGTCTCTTGGTTTCCAATTGCAAAATATGCGAGTTTGAATTTGGTTATAGCTAAGATACACTCCAGATGTAAAAATTCACTTACAAAGTTTTAATTAATAGGCACTGAAGTGTATTTAACAAAATTTGTTTTAAAATGTGGAACAGAGAGACATAATAATTGCAGTTCAATGCAAAAGTGATCAAATTTGACACCTGAACAACAAACTCTACAGTAACCTGTGTATCTCTGCTAGACTGTTTAGCTTTTAATAATTATTTCTCTGAAGAAACCTAGGAGGGGAGGCAAATTAGTTACATCTTGCATTTTACAAACAAAGAAGCAGAGCGAGAGAAGATAGACTATTACCATCTTTACCAGAAGAACAAAGGCTGGTTTTGCTGTCAGAACTTGGTTCTCCTGGTGACCCTGGCAATGAATTACTCCTCATGCCTCGAACTGAAGGGAAGCAAGTGGGGGAGGAGGGGCTCTACTTGCTGATTTCTCCTCCTGTCCTTGCCTGAGTCACTTTGGAGGATTGTTTTCCAACAAGTCAAAGAAATCTGATCAATGATATCTTCAACTCAAAAAATATATGCTCCCTCTTTTTCTCCTGTTCTACTCAACTACATGTTAACATTGCCATTTGTCTTCTACATGCCTCTTCCAAAAGGTATACACCTTAGAAAATGTCAGAATAATACTGAGCTCTAACAATGGTTAGTGTTACATATTTCACATATTGAAATTTACAGGGAATCTTTATGAAAAGTCCTGAATTATTAATTCTTTTTAATTTTTCACAAAACTATATATATATATTTTAAAATATTGTTATATTGATAAATTTGTAGTGCTGAGTAGAGTCTTCAATCCAGATCTACAATTCATTTTTAGCTGAATGAAAGAATGATCAATACATTAAGATATGTATGAAATTTCCAAGGGTGTTCAAAAATTAGCACTTTGTTAAATGAATATATATTTTGATCAAATAATAAATATTGAATTTTTACTATATATAATGTGAAGTGAAAATATGCACAAGACATAGACCTAAGCTTGAGGAACTCCAAGAGAAAGTATCTGGCAACTGTATGAATTACCAATTTTCTGCAAAAGTTCAGGTATTTATTAAGGTGATTTTTCTAAATTTATAAATAAATACTCTTTAATATTTATAAATGCAAGATTTCTTATTTAAATGTTGTTACAAATCATTTATATGCGAAAGAAAGACTGAGACAGAGACACAGAAAAAGAGAGAATAAAAATGATGAAATAAAAATTTAAAAATCAAAGGGAGGAATATTTAACAGTGAACAGAATTGGCCAAAAGGTTTTCTTGTCTTGAAAGTATCAGTATCTATATTCATAGGCTTATTTTTGATTTGTTAATTGCATGATTACATTATTGGAGTCATTTTTATTTATTTATTTACTTTTTTTTTTTTTTTGTGGTACGCGGGCCTCTCACTGTTGTGGCCTCTCCCATTGCGGAGCACAGGCTCCTGACGTGCAGGCTCAGCGGCCATGGCTCACGGGCCCAGCCGCTCCGCGGCATGTGGGATCCTCCGGGACCGCGGCACGAACCCGTGTCCTTTGCATCAGCAGGCAGACCCTCAACCACTGCGCCACCAGGGAAGCTCTATTTACTTTTTAATTTGAGGTTTAGAGGTTTTTCCTCATTCTCTCTTTGAATTCCCTCAAAAGTTAAAAGCAAACTTGTGGGACCAAATTATAGTATCAGTTTTCCTACCTTATGTAATTCCACGATGTTCCGGTGGTAATAAAAGGAAATGTTATACTTCTCCTTTCAATTTTATCTCCCATTCAGCTTACCAGTTTCTCCATAGGTTGCTTTTTTAACATCATTTACCTTTAAATGAAATAGATGTGATAGTGATTAGTGTTGGGAGTGGATGGTTGAGGTGGAATGTAGAAGAAATTCATGATAATCCCTTTTCCTGTTGGGACTCTAAACTTATTTTGCCAACAAATTGACTTCTTTGCCAAATTAAATTAAAAAAAAAAAGATAAACAGGCAGGCATATTACTATAGACATATATATTGAAATACTATTGTTTTTTTCTTTGTTTTGGTGAAGGGAATCTCAGATAAGTGAGAAAGGATTGTTTTATCAACAAAAAATTATGCTAATTTAGTTATCTACACATAATAGTTTTATTGTTGTCAAATAACAGAAAACTTTACTAATTAAATGTGGATTACATTATTGGGTTTTTATTCACCGTAAAAATATTACCTGCTTGGAAATGCAACACCGATTCTAAAGCAGCATTGCTCTTCACACACACACACAGCTTTTTTTCTGGATCTAGAGAACTCTGTCTCTGGGATCTCCAAATATTTTGCCAAACCTACTAAATTTTGCATTCCATATACCTGTTATACACTTATAAAACTTTTTCCTGAATGTTAATCATTTAGAGCTGACTGAATGCTTGGTTTAGATTTTACATTAAGGATTATTTCCATTAAAATTAGACATTAGTTTCTTGGTCAAAAATCTAACTACCACTTTTGGAAATTAGTGTAATCTATAAGACTAATGGCAAAAAGAGACTGTACATATAAACCATATTCTAATTGATTAAAGTTCTTTTTCCTGAGGACATGGGTTAACAATTTTGAAAGCAATGAACATATATATACATATATATATATATGTATATATATATATATATATATGAAAACCACATATACGTATACACATATGAAATTAAACAAATGAATAAATGGGTAATGGGTGATGAGAACCAGGTTTATCACTGTTGGATTGGGAGATTACAGATAAGCAAGGAAAGATTAGACTGTTCCATGTGTTAATAATTTAGAGTTGGAGAAATTAGTATAAACTCATGTTTAGCTTAATATAGATACAGATAGAAGCACATATAAATATTTATAGATATGTATATATGAATATGTTTGTATACCCACATATATTTCCTTGCTCTGCCAGCTGAGAGTCCCTAGAAGTAAGAAAGCTTCAGTAGCAATAAGCACACCTAGCACTCAGATCTTGGTTTCTAATATCATTCTTTAATACAAGAAACCAGGACTTCTTGAAGAAACGTTGACTGTAGGACTGGGGCAGAAAATACATAAGATGGGACTGGAATATTTTCTAGTATCAAAGGAAAGAAGCAAGGAAGTACTCAATGAAAATATAATGGTGTTATATAAAAGAGACATGAGAGCCAACTGAAAAAACTCCCAAAGGGTAAAGCTGTGAAAATCTGAATGACAAAATAAAAAACAGAGTATTGGTTTATAATCCAAAGTATAAAATAAATAACCATAAGGCCATTCTAATATAAATAAATGGTTGAGTTAATAATGAAGAACAAGCAAATCTGTGCAGAAGAGTTCCAAATTATATATATATATAGATAGATAGATAGATAGATAGATAGATAGATAGATAGAAAAATATAGATAGATGATAGATAGATAGATAGATAGATACTCCATCCTCAAGGAGGTGGAGAATAACTCCCTTAATGACCTCCTTCCAAAGAGTAGTACAAAGAGAGAGGGGAATAACAATCAAAAAATCCCCAAAACACTTTATAGTGATGAAATCTGTACTGTAGAACCTCAGCTAAGTGTTCCAGGTTGACACCAGGAACGATAAAGTATGTTGACAGTATTCATCCTGATGTGAAGTGATAGGAATGGCTTTTTATCTCTATGTCTCCTTCCAGAAAACCCATAAACCCTGCCTAATCATGAGAAAAAAGATCAGACAAATTCCAATAGAGGACCATCCTACAAAATGCCTAAGCAGCATTCCTCAAAACAATCAATATAACTAAAAACCGAGAAGTTCTGAGAAACTGTTACAACTAAGAGGAGCCTAATGTTACATGATAACTACATGTAATGTTTTCTGGAATGGAAAGACAATAATAGGTAAAAAAGTATGGAAAACTGAATAAAGCATGTACTTTATAATAATGTAGCAATATTGGTTCATTAATTATTGGTTCATTAGTTTGTTAATTATGACAACTGTACAATACTAAAGTATGATGTTTGTAATAGAAAAAGCTGTGTGTGGATTTATGGGAATTCTCTGTACTATCTTTTCCATAGATTTTCTGTAAATCAAAAACTATACTAAAATTAATAGTTTATTTCTTAACCTGCATTAAAATAAAAATGAAAAACAATCCAACATCCTTTTATAGAACTATTTCCAATGGCAAATCAGTTTTGACTTACAAAACTCCTATCTATAACCACTTTTCAAAGTGGCATTTATGTGGCATTCAGAATGGTTTATTCTGTAACTTCTAACAAACTGTGAACTCTTAAAAGGAAGCTTACAATCACCTTCAAGAAGGGAAAAGCATGAGGGAAAATTTTGTTATTATATTTTTTATTATGCAATTCATATCGCAGTGTTAGCAATCTAATGTTTCATTAATGTTTTAATCATTTATGAAACCATAATATAGCTTATTAATAATATAATGCTTAGATATAATGTTCAAGAAATATGTACTTTTGATCCACAAGAAATGGAAATTATGATTTTATTGTAAAATATATCATACCGAAGAGTATATACCATTTATATATAAATAGTTTAAATAATAATAGTCATAATCATCAAATGTGTTTGCATCCCCACCACCAAGATTAAAAAGGTGGAAATCTATTGGCTCCTTAACATTCCCTATTTCCGTGATTACATTTCTACTATCTTAACTTTTGTGTTAATCATTCCCCTTGACTTTCTTTTAATTTCTCTCTATCATGAATGTATACCTCAAACCACATACTGTTTAGTTTTGTAAAGCTAAGTACCAAGCATGTACCTTCCTATTCAAAGAAAGTTTAATATTGTCAATATTGGTAAATTGTATAGAATCTTTGGTACCCTACCTAGTTCCAGGTTCCCTAAAAGTTTATAGGAGTCCCTTTTGCATACGTCAGTGGGAAAAGCATGAGTTCTTTGAGGGATAGGGCTCATCACAGTTGGCACGTGTGGCAGCACTGCAGAGTGGGTCATGGGCTGGATGTGCAAAGGTAGTCTGGTCAATGGGAGTCAGCTAGCTTCTAAATATTTTCTGCCTCTAACCTCCCCGGGAGCCATGCCCAGCTCTGAGGAGAAAACAAAACCAAAACTTCTCTGGCGCTGTTCTCAGGTTACACAATGCAGATGACACTGAACAGAAACTTAACCAACTCAACGTAAAGACAAATCAAGCACTGAAAAGAATCTCTGTTCAGTGTTTCCCAGAAAAGACCCTTTATTTTATAGCTTCAGGGATAAATGTCCAGACCAGGAATGCAGGAGGTGGATGTATGGAAGTCACTTGGTGCCATGACTGTGGAAGAGAGACGTGTAGACCTGAACATTTTACAAGCAGCTTTCAGTCTGTCTTTATTTTAACCCCCTCCACTCCATTCCCATTTCCAGAGACACAGAGTATGGGAGTTCCTGATCACTATTTTTTTTTGGGGGGGGGCTGCGCTGCGGGGTGTGCGGGATCTTATTTCCCCAACCAGGGATTGAACACACACTCCCTGCAGTGGAAGCCCCAGGGAAGTCCTTGAGTTCATCATCATTTTCAGGACCTTTACTCTGTAGTTTAGATTATTTTCTCTTGTGCTGGATACAGATTTAACTTTCTTTGCTGTACTAAGTCAGTTACCATTCAACTATCTGTTTTGCAGAATTCAAAATATTTGCAGTTCTTTTCTTTTCTCCTCAGCCTAGTGATACACACACACGCACACACACACAACTTTAATTTAATCATTGGACAGTGGTGTTTGTGGGATTACAATCAAAACCAAACTAAATATATGTGTTCAGTCTATTATCTTAAACCAAAACTTCAGAACTGAAATTTCTTGTAAAATGATGAAATCACAGCTGACATAATCTTTTGATTCAGTGGTGCAAAGTGTACACTACGATTAACCAGACAGTAGTATTAAAACTGCTTGAATAAATGATGTCCATTTGCTCATATCTTCCATTATCTTCTAAGTAAGTCTTAAATGCAGAACCAAACCTCACCAATAGATGCATGGCTATTTAAAATAGTAAAGATTAATAAGTGGATTTTTAGGAATTAGCTTTTCAATAGCCTCTATTCCCAATGAACAAGTCTCAATAATTCATTATAATCTGAGAAGTCAAAGATCATGTTGATCCCAACCCAAGAATTTGAAAAATGGAAAATCACTTTTATATTTCCAAACAACTATATCCGCATTGACCAGTACTCAAAATGAGCCATTAGGATGAATTGACAAGGAATTAGAATTTGCCAAGTTTATGGTGTTAACACTGTAGTTGTGTTAATTAAAATCTAATAGAAAATTTAGAGAAAGTTATTACTACCTATTAGATAACATCTTCCTTAGGGAAATATATTACCTGACTTCTGTCACTTGGTTGTATAACCACCTTATCCTGAATTTCCATATGTTGTGCCATTTATTTTTCCTTCTACAAGTAGGAGAGAATGGCAAGTGAGCATATAATTTTAACCCTGTAATAAATGCAATGGTAGAGGTATGCACTGAATGCTATCTATGTGGAGGAGGAGGGCCAAACTGGGAGGACATTGGTGTCAGGGAAACTTCAGGGAAGAGGCCAGGTCTGACTGAGTCTTAAGTCATTAATAAAAGGTAGACAGATAAAGAAGAACAAAAAGTACATTCCAGAGAGAAGAAATTAAGCAATAGCAAAGGAGCAGCGCCCATATGTCTGGGCTACCTAGATCAGAATTGATGGAATATAAAATAGGAAGTGGAAAGGGATTATGCTACAGAAATGTGTAAGGGACAGATTAAGAAGACTTTATGTGCCACACTGTGGAGGGCAGCCTTATCACAAAGACATAGTGAGTTATTAAAAAGTTTTAAGTACTAAGGTGCAATAGTTAAAATTGCAAATTATGAGCATCACTCTAGAGTCAGAGTAAAGGATGGCTTTGTGCATCTTTTCAATATACAACTTTGAGCCATTTTAATCTCTTCACAAATGAACACGTAATTTTCCATTGCTAAATACTCCTTACTATAAAATACATTTTCTCCTCAAAATATTGCTTTGGGCTTAATTCAGTGAGAATTAGAACTGCAACCCATAATGTTTGTATGTTCTGAGACCAGAAATTATTAATGTCTGAAATCTTGCTATTAAATTAATTACAAAGCTGATTAGTGAAATTATTGAAAGATGATGACCAAGGGGTTAATATCCAAAGTGGGTAGTTGGGAGAGAGAGAGAGAGAGAAGTAATACTTCTGGAAAATAGAAACCTTACAAGTAGTTTAACTCTAGAATATTAGTGATAACAAAATAATGCATTTATTTCTTGTTTTTAACATTTTAAACAAGTAATTGCCATTATCAGTTATATTGCTTTATAACAAACTATTCCCCAAGTTAGTAGCTAGAGATGTATTACATGATATTTTGAAGGTTGACTGCGCTCAGCTAAGTTCTTCTGTTCCACATTATGCTGGTCGAGATCACACATAGTTCCTTCACTTGGGAACCCAGCTGAGGCTAAACAGACAGGATGGCTTCATCCATTAGTGAGCTTCACCCTAAACTGCAGTGAAGGGAATGGATGCAGACTTACATGTGGAAGTTTCTCTCTCCACGGATATGGAACTGGGACTAACTCACTCAGTAATCTACCCTGAGATTCTTTACATGGAGGCTAGGTCACAATAGGATGAAAACAGAAACTTCCTTGGCCTGCAAACTGTATAGTGTCATTTCCACAGCATTCCACTGGTACAAGAAAATTACACAGAAAGCCCACGTTCAAAGGGTGGAGAAATAAATTTTATCTTTTGATGGCAAGAGCAGCCTGCATGTACAGGAGGGACTGAGGGCAGTCATATATGCAAATAATCTATCATATTGCCCCTTTAAAATTATGAGAAAATGGAAATATAGTTTTGATAGATGTTGATGCAACCAACATGCACAATCTCAAGTTTCAAGAGGAAAATGCCTCTATCATTTCGTGCAAATTTTGTTGGACCAAATGTTACTTACTGGATTTTCTAAGAAAGTCTGATGGTATAAAATAGATAGCTGCACCCTGGTGGCGCAGTTTTTAAGAATCTGCCTGCCAATGCAGGGAACGTGGGTTTGATCCCTGGTCCAGGAAGATCCCACATGCCGCGGAGCAACTAAGCCTGCGTGCCGCAACTACTGAACCCCACGTGCCTAGAGCCTGTGTTCCACAAGAGTAGCCACTGCAATGAGAAGCTCATGCACCGCAATGAAGAGTAGACCCCACTCACTGCAACTAGAGAAAGCCCACGCAGCAACGAAGACCCAACGCAGCCAAAAAACCGAAAAAAAACAAACAAACATAAAACTGCTGTATAGTGCTCGGAGCTCAGGTCAGTGCTCTGTGGTGACCTAGATGGGTGGGATGGGGGGATGGGGGGATGGGAGGGAGGTCCAAGAAAGAGGGGATATATGTATACATATAGTTGATTCACTTTGTTGTACAGCAGAAACTAACACAACATTGTAAAGCAACTATACCCAAATAATAAAATAAATAAATAAATAAATGAGATCTGCAACATAGAGTCTCACAAATATCTGAAGTTCTTTTGTGATAAGAACAACATGGTTCTTATCTATTAGCTTTATGGTTAATCAATATAGGTAGTGTAAAAAATGAGTTCATTAAATAAATATATCTCATATACATGACTAAAATATCAAATATGTACATTTCTAGCATTGACATCTACCCCTTTTTTGAAATCAGTAATGTCATCCATAAGAGACAAAGAAAGACACACTAAAAGAGGTTAATACCAATTGTAAATTTATAGCTTATTACACACTGTTCAAACTAATACAGATACAACATCGTTTACAGCTGAAAACTGTGGCTAGAAGAATTAATCTGCTCTGCATGGAACTGGGTTTATTTAATCAGTGTTGCTTCCACTAGAAAGGTGGATTAGTTTTTCTTTAAGACAGAGTTAAAAGTTTTGCAGCTAATTTATTTTAATAAGTGTTCTTACTGAAGGATCAAAAGGTGGGGGAGTTGATGTGCTAAACTGTAATGAAGCACGGGAAAAGAAAGCATGACATTATTTTTCTAGAGTGGATAATGAATAAATTAGCCACACTGCCAGCTTGCCATTTGTGTAGAATTTATTACTTTTTTAAGAACCATATCATGACAAAGTCGATTTTTCTCCTGACTGCAAGCTGATTGATGGGGCAATGTCTGGCTGTGAAAGACTTCGTCTTCATCATTGTTTTGGTAATGTTGATATCGTAAAGAGAGTTTGAAGTTTTCTTGAGTTCATGCTCTCCTACAAATTATAAATGACAAGCATGTTAACTCTTTTTTTATAAGCTGTCTAATCATGTAAATTACAAAATGAACAACTTACATGTAACCGAGTATATACATGGTTGTGGGGGGCTCTTACTTGTTATTTTTCTTGGAAGATTGCACAACTATGCTGGAAAACTGATATCTCCGCTGGGACTAGAAGTGAGTGAGCCATGTAGGGTATTATTTTTTTATGTGAAATGTGACAAATCAAGTTTCTAAACTGGAGAAACTGATTTATAATTTTTATTATTTTTAATCATGTTAGTGATCTATAAATGGTAAAAATGATCATGTTTTCCTCTTGGAATCTCTAAAATATTCTATATTTTTAAACTAAAAATGGTTGCATGTGTAATAAGACAAATGTATCTATATATTAAGTGTGTTTTTCTTTAATAGATTTAACCATGCTGCCTGCTTACACCTAAGATATCAGCTTCTGAGCTGGGTGGGAGGAAGGTACAACATACACTGAAATAGCACATGGAAAATGAAAATAATCACTAATCCTAACTCAGCATTGCAAAATGCAGCACGAAGAGATATTTTTAAGCACTCAAAGGTCTTATATCTTCTAGGAAAGAAGATATACAGATAACCCTGTCCTTCCTGGTTTGTTTGTTTGTTTTAACAATCTCTTAAGTAGCACTTTTAATCAATTAAAGAGTACTCTAAATGCTTGTCTCTTTAGAAAGTGATCTTCCCTACCTCATCTTTTCTACAAAGACAAACTAATTGTGATTGGAAAACAGGTAAAAGCCAACCCTCTGTTAAAACTCTTACATAATATAGTTCATATTAAATTCAAGAAATACAGGGCTTCCCTGGGGTGCAGTGGTTGAGAGTCCACCTGCCGATGCAGGGGACACGGGTTCGTGCCCTGGTCCGGGAAGATCCCACATGCCATGGAGCGGCTGGGCCTTTGACCCATGGCCGCTGAGCCTGCGCGTCGGGAGCCTGTGCTCCGCAACGGGAGAGGCCATAGCAGTGAGAGGCCCGCATACCGCAAAAAAAATAATAAGAAGAAAATGAGAAACAAAGAAATACAAATCTTTTAATGTCCACAGTTGTATGACTCTTTTGAGCAAATTTCTTATAATAAATATTTTCATAAAATAATGTATTTACAAAGTTTAAATTTCAAGGTCAATGTATTGCAAAGGAACGCATATTTTTTGTGCATATTCCATAATTAGTTGCATTGTTAGAATACGTTTTTTACTCTGTGATTGATAAACCAGTGGAGACTTTTTGAACGTAAAAAGCAATATGTATATACACACCATTAGATAAATGTGCAAACCATATACATACAATCACACAACAAAAGTACATCTTGAAACTTTATTACCTGTGTCTATTTATTCCAGTGTCTATACTTTGTATTAACAGCAAAACTTAACATAACTTGCTTTAATTGAATACTATCAACAGAACCACACTTCCCTGATAATTTTGCCTTACAGGTAATGATTTTTAAGTTACATAGAACTGTAATATCCTCTTTGACAAGAGTAGTCTCTAATGATGTGAGAAGCCTGTACTAAAAATGAGAAAGACAGCGATGAGAAAGACACCGGGGACACTTTTAGGTCTGTGTCTGTTACTGGGAGTTAGACAAGATTGACAATGTTACCAGCACATCAAACTTACTCAATGACTGAATCAAACCCTTATGAGTATCTCCACCTGAGAATTTGCACCATTTTCCAAGAATTAAAAGTCTTTCCTGGGTTAGGGGATGATTTTTAGTTCTCTGATATTGCCCTGCATCCCCACAACCCAATTCATCCCTGAGCATCTGAAGTGCTCAAAAGGTCAGGTTGGTTCAATTATATTTTATTGGATCACAGTCTGGGTGTAGTTTTCTTCTTGATTCTTGGTTTTTCTCTCTCAGACACACCTCCACTGTCTTTAAAGCAAATGCCCCATTTTCAGGATTGCATTTGGTTTCTTTGCTCTCAGATTTGTTTTCTCTCTTTTACATAAAAAGAGAGAAAGCAGCTTCCAAGAAGCTGCTTCCCTGCCCTGAGAAGATACAAAGAAGAAACAAACAAGCCAACACAAAAATCTAAGAAAAAAATCAATTTTAGAATGTTTAGTGTCAAATTTATAAAGTTGAAGGTCTATCTCATCACAGTTTAATGTAGACAACTATTTTATAATAAATTAAATATCTGTTCACAGGAGCAAGGTTAAATATATGAGGCACATTTGATGATATAATTGACAAAAAGATAGAAATTAGGTACAGCTACATACATCACAGTGCAAAATGAAAGGTTAGAGCCCCCTTTTCATAAAATATTAAGAAGTTCTAAACAGTAAAATCAGAGTATTAAATCAAGCAAGGGGCCCATCTAAGTGCAGTACCCTATGTGACTACAGAAATTGCATGCCTAAGAAGCTGGCCCTGATAAAAAAATCTTTACCTTACAACTTCATAGTTTTCTCTTTTGATTAGTTAGAAAAAAACTTTATGTAAAAAAATGTTAATGTAGTAGTTAATATGTAGGCCTTAATTCTGGTAGCTAATGACATGAAAAAAAAAAATTGTAAGTTTGATTTTTCTTTTGCAAAACCTCTCAAGGAAATCTATTTTATTCTATTTAACATTGGGTCTTTGCCCACAAGCTTTCTCTATGGACTAAATCTATTTTTGCCTTTTCTTTCATGGAACAGATACCCTTTCTTATCTATTTTCCTTCACATGGAGGAACTCCTTTGGCTTCAGTGATGAGCATAAAAGCCTTAAATAATTTTGGCTACCTCCAGGGAAATGAGATTCCTCACAGTGCTTAAATTAGAAAGCTATGCTTTTTATATCTCAAGATCACCCACAAAAATTTAATTTTTTTAGCTTCAAACTTTGGAATCAAAAACTATAAACATACTTTCCTACTATTCTAGGTAAAGGATAAAGATAATTCTCTTTTAATTGAAATAAGTGCTTTATAAAATGTATATCTCCTGAAATCCAACCTACTGCCTTAAAGAAAAAAAAAAAAAACAATACAAATGAGATTTGTAATTAAATAAAGAATACAAGTTTTATTTTACTAAAATGACATCCTTTTTGTTAGGAAATTCATTTTGGAAGGGGTCATATCATAATCATTAAATTGCATTATTTACCATGACATGGTTTATTAAAGACCTCAACTAAATTTTTCAGATTAACAGAAGAAAATTTAGTATTTATTTCTGTTTTTTTTTTTTTTTTTTTTGTGGCTGTTGTTTTAAAGAGAATATCTATCTAATATAAGATATCCCCAATTTAAAAGGAAACATTTTCTGGTACTGGAAAGCAGTGATCTTAAAGTGTAGCTACCATTTTCCCTAGAAAAACAAGACTAAAAATGTTATCTTTTGGATATATGTTTTATTTAATTCCAATATCAAACTTACACAAAAGTTGTAAGAATAGTAAAAAGAACTGCTGTAAATTTTACATCATTTTACATACCACAATACAATGCTCACAAGATGGAGGGAAAGCAGGGGTAAAGGGGGGAGCAATGGAGAAGAAAACAGGAGATTAAAAAAAGGAGAGGGGAAGAAAAAGAAGCAAGATAAAACATGGTGAAAAGATGATTATTTTTTTCCAGAGTTATCATTTTTTCTATTGTTCTTTAATAAGAAGAATTCTCAAACAGGAGAAGAATGGAGAAGAGAGCACTCCAGGCAGAAGAACCAGTGAGGACAGAAGGACAGAGGCAAGTAGTGAATGGTGGCTGGAATAAAAGATGTGTTAGGAAGAGCAGCAGGAATCGCAGCTATCAAAGTAGGATGCTGCCAGGGCTTGCCTGGTGGCGCACTGGTTGAGAGTCCGCCTGCCGATGCAGGGAACACGGGTTCGTGCCCCAGTCCGGGAAGATCCCACATACCGCGAAGCGGCTAGGCCCGTGAGCCATGGCTGCTGAGCCTGCGCGTCCGGAGCCTGTGCTCTGCGACGGGAGAGGCCACAGCAGTGAGAGGCCCGCATACCACAAATAAATAAATAAATAAATAAAGTAGGATGCTGCCAGATGATAAAAGGTCTTGAATACCAAGCTAAGGGGATTTTGCTTTCTGCCAAAGCAAATGGAAAACTTACAGAGATGTTTATGAGTGGAGTGGTGTAGATCACATCTGTTTTTCATTTGTTTTTGCTTTTTTTTTTTTGATTTGATGTTTTTATGTAATGCAAAATGATCACCACAGTATGTTTGGTTAACATCTGTCACCATACAAATTTATTACGTTATTGACTGTATTCCCTATACTGTACATTACGTCTTCATCACTTATTTTATAACTGGAATTTTATACCTCTTAATGTCTCTCACCTATTTCACTCATCCCACCATCCCATTCCCTCTGGCAACTGCCCCCTTTGTACCCTGTATCTATGTGTTTGTTTCTGTTTTGTTATATTTATTCCTTTGTTTTAGATTCCACATATAATTGAAATCTTACAGTATTTGTTTTCTCTGTCTGATTTACTTCACTTAGCATAATACCCTCTAGGTCCATCCATGTTTTTGCAAGTGTCAAGATTTCATTCTTTCTTTTATGGCTGGACTAGTCCATTGTATATACTTACCACATCTTCTTTATCCATTCATCTATCAATGGACACTTAGGTTGTGTCCATATCTTGGCTATTGTAATTAATGCTGCAATGAACATAACGATACATATATCTTTTTGAATTACTGTTTTTGTTTTATAGAATACTATTTAATTAGTAGCTAAGATTAAAACTATTGCTGAGTAATATTGGTACAATATTTTGTCCATTTAATGGTAATTGTTAATATTTTTCTTGGGATATTTATAAAAAGAAAATCATTTCTTCTGCTTTCAATCTTTCACTTTTGAGAAGATTGTCTCCAGCCTCCCCACAATTTGAACCAGGCTAAGTCTCTGGAGACAACAGAGGGTTGAAGAAATTGTGGGCATGGTTTAATTCCATTTTTGCCAAGTTAAAAACTATTCCTGCATGGTATTTGTGCACTGATTGACATTTTTTTTAAGAATATAAAAATTAAGAACACAATAATTAAATAATCAAATTAAGAGTTAGCCAACATTTTAGTATATGATGGAAAGGTAAGTGAAAATTGTGAGCTTAAGTAAATTTGGGGTCATTCTAATCTGCACCCAATTGACATGACTTTTCAAAGTGGGATAAATCAAGGAATATTTTCACACAATTCAAACCACCTAAGGAGCATGAAAGTAGGTCATCTGTTTATCTACTTTCTTTTAAAATTAGCACCACTTATAATGTTTAAAATCTATAAAACAAGAATTTGCATAGCATTGAATGAACAAAAGTAAGACATATATATATTTTTTTAATTTCCAAGAGTATAGTATGAAAGAGGTTGGAAAATTCTCCTTTACAACTTCCACTCGACACCCTCCAGTCCACCTTACTAAGATAATCACATTTATTCCTTAAGCATACTTCTAAGAAAAGTGTTTATTCATATATTAGCAATTATTATATATTTGTGTCCAAACTTGTATAGTTATTGTTTCTTATGCTATTAATTAATTTATTTATTATTAGAAAAGGAATATTTATTCATTGAAAAAAAGCAGAAAATACACAAGTAGAAAATGTAAAATACCTATAACATCTGTACCCACATTAAAGACAGTTCAATGTACCATACTAGCTTTAGCATGTTTTCTTAGTTTCATTTCTTTCATGAATATTCTTTCTCATTTTCCATCATCCTTATTATAATTTTATTTCTTCTATCTATCAATCTATCATCTATTGATATTTATCTATTCCTACCTACCAACCTACCTAGTATAGCTATTTATTTACTTATTTATCTATTTATTTTTAATTTTTATCAGAATACAGTTGATTTACAATGTTTTGTTAGTTTCAAGTGTACAGCAAAATGAATCAGCTATACATATACATATATCTACTCTTTTCGGTTTTTCTTTCAGATTATTTTTCCATATAGGCCATTACAGAGTATTGAGTAGAGTTCCCTAGGCTATACAGCAGGTTCTTATGGATTATCTATTTTATATATATCAGTGTGTATATGTCAAGCCCAATCTCCCAATTTATCCCTCCTCCATTTTTAATATTAATATGTGTTCTTTTCTTTAAATTATATTTTTGTAGTTAATAATGTATCAATTAATATTTCCCTTCAGAATGGAATAATGTTTCAAAATGTGTGATATTTTAGTGACTTCATATTTCTTTCTATGAAAATATCTTAGTTAACTTAGTTAATTTTTTTATATTTACATTTTAATTTTTACTAACGTAAGTACTTTTATAACTGTAAAATGTATAATTTTACAAAAATCTTACATATATTTCTGATTACTTCCTTAGAGTTAATAGTTATTATAATAACTATTATATAATTAATAGTTAAAAGTTGTTCAACAATATTGATTTTATTTTATTTTTTCCAAATATTCATTCAGAAAAAGGTATAGACAATACATGGTAGGAATGTTTGGAACATATGAAGATACTATTATTCAAAAAATTTTTGACTCACACAAAAAGCTGTTGGTATGGTTAAATCTAATGTCATCATATGATTTTCTAATTTTACTAAATGTACCATGTACAATACCTCATCTACTGCTTCAATAATGAAAAGCTGAGTGTGTTCTATGCGGGCTTCTCACTGTTGTGGCCTCTCCCATTGCAGAACACAGGCTCCGAACATGCAGGCTCAGCGGCCATGACTCATGGGCCCAGCCACTCCATGGCGTGTGGGATCTTCCCAGCCTGGGGCACGAACCCGTGTCCCCTGCATCGGCAGGTGAACTCAACCATTGCGCCACCAGGGAAGCCCAGGAATCAATTCATTTTATGTCTTTATGCATTGACTCTTGCTAAACAATTTCATTAAACTATTTCTTATGAATTTATTTGCAAGCCCTAGGTAACTATTCTCCTTATATTTTACTATCAAATAGTCTGCAGCTATGTAACCAATTTTTTCTTAATTGATAAAATTTATCCTTAATTTTTATTGTCTTGTTTAACATACACTACATTTTCTTTTTTGCTAGTCAAATCTGCCAATCACCTACTTCATATTTTTCTTTTTATTTTTTATTTAGAAAGTACTTATTTTCCCTGAGATCAGGTGAACATTGATTGCTGTTTCTTACTGCTTACAATATTATTTTTACATATGTTTCTACCTATTTCATTTATCCAAATTTTTAGTTTAGTATACCACCAGTATTTGGAATTTTTCTCTTATTAAAAACTAAAATTGTTATATATGTGGTTCCTTTAGCTTTCTTTTCTGCCTTTTATCCATCTATTATTGTTCAAGGAGTACATTGTTTTGATTATTATACAATAATATATCAATTAATATTTATAATAAATTGATATATTATTATATAATGTTTTGATTATTCATAGCATAATCTGATAAGCCAAAGGAAAAGTCCTTGCATTTTTCATTAATTTAATTACTATTTTCCCAATTTTCTGTTTTTTAATTATAAAGGAATCAAATCTATAAATTCCTATGAGGGTAATTAGAAAATGTTAAGTATTTCCATTAAGGAAGCTCCTATTTTCTTCATTTATTCCTGTCTTCTTTAATAATAATAATTTTATTATAATTTATTGACCATTTAAATGTACAAGTTTTGTACAAAATAGTTTACAAATATTATCCCTTCTTTCAACAATACTCTTGTGAAATTGATGTTTAATTGGAGAGAATATGTTGCTGATAGCTGAGGGGAGACTAATGTAAACAATTATATAAATAAGATAATTCTAAAGACAGACATATCTGAAAGAAAAAGAAGAAGGAGGAGGAGAAAGCATCTTCTAGGTATTGTTATAGAGAGGTGAATTCTTCTTTCAATAGAGTAATCACAGGTACATCTTTGAGGATCCTAGGAGCTCAGCAACAGCAAGCAGCTTTGGAGAATTTTATCAGAAAAAAATAATGTATTTGAATAGCTAACAGAATTAATGAGAATTCTGAAGAATCATTCTAGGAGAATGATAAAATTAATAAAAGACTAGAAAGCTTAGGGGGACATTGCTTAAGTCATACCTCAGGACTGACTGTGGCCAGGAGGCATGGCTGGCAACATGGCTGCTGGATGCTTGATTCTGTCTACACCACTGCCACTACAACAAATAATCCCTGTTTATTCCCACATCTTTGTAGAACTTCTTCAGAATTAGAATCTTAGTTGAAAACAAAGTTTAGTGCCCATACTCTGTCTACCAGAAGTCAAGGAGAAGGAATATTTGATGTTTACACCTCCCCTCTATTCTGTGCATTGGAATCCAGTCACCAATCAAGATTTACACAATATGAGATTTTGTCAAATTGAGAGTTCAGATATTGGCAGCCAAAAAAAAAAAAAAGTGCTCATTATTTGTTGACACTTGAGTTATAACTTAGATGTAGAAAAAGACTGTGTTGCAGAGATTAGAAATAAGTGGAAGGAATGCCAAATACAAAGGCAGGAATGAGATTGAAGCATTCAAAAACAAAAATGGAGACCAGAGTTTATAGAACAATATATAATGTATGCAATTTTTGAGATATTCTTAATCATATTATAGGAAATTCTTCCACATCTAACACCGAAAGAGCATTTTAAATAAGAATTATACAAATCCTTAAAGAATTATGTTAAAAACTTTTTATTTTGAATCAATTGTAATCATCTATTTGTTTTCACCTTTTGTCCAATAAACATGGAGATCTCCATTAAATTTTTTACATTAAATCCTTTGTTTTAATACACTTTTTAATTTGATTCCCTATTATTTTGTCATAGATTAAAATCTATAGTCAAAAGAAAGACTGAACTTGATGTTAATGCTGTATCATTTTTTAATAATTTGAATTAGCCTAGATTTATAAAATATTTTGAAAATATTTTCTTTTTTATAATCTGGGACAAATTATATAGTATGCTATATATATATATATATATATATATATACATATTTAATTTGAAAACTATTTCTCATAAAACTATCTGTGTGCAGCTTCCATATTTTAATTCATATGTCTCATTGACTACTGACTGGGAATGACTGACAGGTATGAGCTCTAGTGGCACCTTCCTACATCCCCCCAGGCAGAGCTTAAGGGAGCTTCAGGTGCCTGTAGGAGTCACAGAATAAGTTTGGGGACCTCAAACTCTCTCTACTTTTAGTAGTACTATTATTGCTATTGTGTAAGGATTGGAGTTTTCAGAAATGGCCATATGTCTTGCTTGACCTGGATCTACTGACTTACTTAACTTAGGTCCTTGAGAGGATTACTGCCAGCTAGATGAGCATGCTGGCAACTGATTCCAAAGTAATTAGACATTTGATTAATTGCTTACTTCATTGACTGATGCACTAATTCAGCAATAATTTATGAAACTTCTTTCTACTGCATGAGTACAGCCATGGAGTCTGACTGTCTCAGATTGATTCCTGACCCAAATGCTTACTAGTTCTGCATCTTTGGGAAAATTACTTAACTTCAATGGGTCTGTTTCTACATCGCAAAATGAGGATAATAATTTCATCAAACTCATAGAGTTTTATTTTTTAAACTAACATATCATAAATTACACTTCTTTTGGCATGTAGTTCTAGAAAACTTAATACATGTATAACTACTATGAAAACCAGAATACAGATCAACCCCATAGTTTCCACTTTCTCTGTTATCCCTTTGTATTCATACCTTACCCCCACAATGAGCTCCTGACAACCACTGATCATTTTTATAACCCTATATTTTTGAGGACATTATACAAATGTCCAAATGAAATAATACAACATATAAAATTTTGAGCCTGGCTTTTTTACTTAGCATAAATTTTGAGTTTCATACAATTTGTCCTGTGCATCAATAGTTCCTTCTTTTCTATAGATTAGTGCTCTTCCATTGTTTGGATGTACCACAATTTAAAAAAAAAAAATCCATTAACTCATTCAAAGACATTTTTGTTTTTTCCATCTTTAGGTGATTTTTTTCAATAGAGCTCCTATAAATGTTCATGCACAGGTTTTTGTGTGAACATAAGTTTTCATTTCTCCAGAGAAAATATATCTAAGAGAGAGATTGGTGGGTCATATTGATGGGCCAAGCTGCTCTCCAGAGAGGATGTACCATTTTATGTTACCACCAGGAATGCATGAGAGTTGGTTTCTATTCTCCTTGGCACTTGGTGGTGATGTCGTCTTTTTTTTGTAGGCATTCTAATAAAAATAGTGATATCTCATCATGGTTTAATTTGCATTGACCCAGTGGCTAATGTTGAACATCTTTACATGTGTTAGTATTTGTTCATTATTCATATATTCCCTTTTGTGAAGTGTCTGTTCAAGTCTCTTGCTTATTTTTAGTTGGGTTGTTCAATATTTTACTGTGGATTTTATGTTTTATTTTTAAATAAGCTTTATTTTTGAGAGTTTTAGATTCACAGAAAAACTGAGTGGAAAATGCAGAAAGTTCCCACATACCACATGTCCCTACACATTAACAACCTTTTCCAATATCATTATTCTCTATGACAGTGGTACATTTATTACATTTGATGAACTTACATAGACAATATCACCTGTAGTCTATAATTTACCTTAGGTTTCATTCTAGGTGTTGTACATTCCACAATTTTTGATGAATGTATAATAACACGTATCCATAATTGTGGTATCATAAAGAATATTTTTAGTGTCCTAAAAATCCTCTCTGCTCTGCCTATTTGTGCCTCCCTTCTTACTAAGCCCCAACAAACACTAATCTTTTTACTATCTCCACAGTTTTGCCTTTTCAAAATGTCATATAGTTGGAATCATACAGTATGTGCCCTTTTCAGATTAGCTTCATTTACTTAGTAATTTTCATTTAAGTTTTCTCCATGTCTTTTCATGGCTTGATAGCTCATTTCCTTTTTAGCACTAAATAATATTCCATTTACCAGATGAACCATAGTTTACTTATCCACTCACCTACTGAAGGACATTATGGTTGCTTCCAAGTTTGAGCAGTTATAAATAAGGTTACAATAAGGATCCATGTGAAGGTTTTTGTATGGCTGTAAGTTTTCAGTTCTTTTGAGTAAATACCAGAAAGATCATGTGGTAAGAGTATAATTAAATTTGTTGAAAACCACCAAACTTTCTTCCAAAGCGGCTGTACCATTTTACATTCCCACTAGTAATAGATAAAAGTTCCTGTTGCTCTGCATCCTCACAAGAATTTGAGGTTATTATTTGGATTTGTCCATTCTAATAGGTGTGTAGTGGCTTCTTATTGTTGTTTTAGTTTGCAATTTCTTAATAACATATGATGTTGAACATCTTTTTGCATGCTTACTTATCGTCTGTGTATCTTCTTTGGTGTGTTTATTAAAGTCTTTGCCCCATTTTTTTTCTTTTTTTTTTTTTTTTGCGGTACGCGGGCCTCTCACCGTTGTGGCCTCTCCCGTTGTGGAGCTCAGGCTCCAGACGCGCAGGCTCAGAGGCCATGGCTCACGGGTCCAGCCACTCCGCGGCATGCGGGATCCTCCTGGACCGGGGCACGAACCCGTGTTCCCTGCATCGGCAGGCGGACCCTCAACCACTGTGCCACCAGGGAAGCCCTTTGCCCCATTTTTTAATAGGGTTATTTGTTTTCTTATTGTTGAGTTTTGGAGTACTTTGTATATTTTGGACAACAGTCTTTTATCAGATGTGTCTTTTGCAAATATTTTCTCCCAGTCTGTGGTTGTCTTCTCATTCTCCTGACCTTGCCTTTCACAGAGAAGTTTTTAATTTTAATGAAGTATAGCTTATCAATTATATTTTTCATGGATTGATTGTGCCCTTGGAAATGTATTTAAAATGTCATTGGCATTTCCAAGGTCATCTAGGTTTTCTTTAATGTTATTTTCTTGGAATTCTATTGTTTTGCATTTTACATTTAGGTCTATCATCCATTTTGTGTTAATCTTGTGAAGGGTGTAAGGTCTTATCTAGAATCATTTTACTTTACATACAGATGTCCAGTTGTTCCAGAAACGTGTTAAAAAGTCTGTCTTTTCTCCATTGTATTGTCTTTGCTCTTTTGTCAAGTATCAGTTAACTATATTTATGTAGGCTATATATTTTCTGTTTCATTGATTTACATGTCTGTTTTTTCTCCAATACCACATTCTCTTGATTACTGTTGCTTTACAGTTTGTCTTAAAGTCACATGGTGTCAATCCACCTTTGTTCTCCTTCAATATTGAATTAGCTATTCTGGGTCTTTTGTCTCTCCATGTAACTTTAAAATAAGTTTGTCAATTACTGTTGAATTTTGAGATTTCTTTATATATGCAGATATAGGCCCATTGTTGATTACATAATTTGTAAATGTTTCCTCCCAGTCTAAATCTTGTCTTTTCATTCTTTTAAGAGTACTATTCTCAGAGTAAAATTTTTAATTTTAATGAAGTCCAATTTATCAATATTTTCTTTTATGAATCATGCTTATGTTGTCATGTGTAGATTTTTCTCCTTGTTTTCTATGAATATTTAACATTTAGATCTATAATTCATTAGATTTAATTTTTTTAAGGTTTTGAGAATTAGGTTAGGTTCATTATTTTGTATATAAATTTCAGCTGTTCCCACATCATTTATGGAAAAGGCTATTCTTTACTTATTGAATTTTCCCTGCACTTTTATCAAAAACCATTTGGGCCTATTTGTATATATCTATTTATGGAATCTCTTTCTGTTCCATTTATATATATATATATATATATATATATATATATATATACCAATTCCCCACTGTCTTGATAACTGTAGCTGTGTAATACAATCTAAAATCATGTGGTGGTAATCTTCCCATTTTATTCTTTCTTTTTTTTTTTTTTTCAAAAATTGTAGGTATGCTAGATTCTTTGCTTTTCCACATACATTTTAGAATAAGCTTACCCAAATCTACAAAAATCCTGTAGGGTATTTAAATTGCATTAAATTTACACATTAATATAGGTTTAACTGACATCTTTACTACGTTGAGTCTTCCAATTAATGCATATCTTAATTTATTTCAGTCTTTTAAAATATTTCTTTTATCAGTATTTTTTTTAGTATTTTTCAGAGTACAGATTCTACACATGCTTTGTTAGACTTTTATCTAAGCGTTTTATTTCTGAAGCTACTCTAAATGGTATTACTTATTAATTTCAGTTTTCAGTTGTTCATTGCTAGTATATAGAAGTACAATTGACTATTGTATGTTGAACTTGTATCCTGAAAACTTGCCAAATTTATTATTTCTACATGTTAAAAAAAATATTGTTACTTGAGTTTTCTATGTAGACAGTCATCCTGTCTGTGCATAGGAATATATTCTAAATTTTATGCCTTTTATTTCTTTTTCTTGCCTTGTTGCATTGACTGGGAACTGGTAGTATGACATTGAATGAGAGTGTTGAAATCAAATATCCTTGCATTGTTCCCAATTTTCTAGGGAAAATTTTACTGTTAAGTATGATGTAAGTCTCGGGGGTTTTTGTTTTGTTTTATGTTGTTTGTATATGTCCTTTATTAAATTGAAGAATTTCCCTTTTATTCCAAGTTTACTGAGTCTACTAATTTTTATCATAAATAGATGTTGAATTTTGTTAAATCCTTTTTCTCAATCAATTTATGTGGTCATGTGATTTTTCTTCTTTAGTATTTTGGTATGTTCACTCTATTATGATGGACTACATTGATTGAGTTTTAGAATATTGAACCAGCTTGGCAGTCCTAGACTAAATCCCACTTGGCCATGGTGTGTTATTCATTTTACATATTGCTGCATTCAATTTTCTAATATTTTCTTAAACTTTTTATGTCTATATTTTTATTGGTCTGTAGTTGTTTTTCCTTGTACTGTCTTTGTCTAGTTTTGATAGCAGGGTTATGCTGACCTCATAAAATAAACTGAGCAGTGTTGTCTCCTCCTGTTTTCTGGAAGAGATTGTATAGAATTGGTAGTACATGTTTTAACATGTTTGATAGAATTCAAAGTGAATATTTGGCCCATAGATTTCTTTTTTAGAAACATTTTAAGTATGGATTCAAGTCTTTTAATAGTGAGAATCCTATAGATTTTCCCAATGTACTCTCTGTCCACACCAATGCCCATATCTGGGTTTGGAGCTGCATTGAGTCTAAGCCAGGGGACACAGAAGAAAAATATTACGGTAAAAAACACCAAAAGTGCATTTGTAACTCAAATTTTGTTCTTCTTTCTTACTTTGCCTTCTACTATTTACTTCTCAGAGTCCTCAGAGAGCTCCTCCATCAATCCTACTCAGGTTTCATAGCTGCATTTATTGGAGAGACAAGGAGAAGTGTGTTTACTCCTTCTTACTGGGAACGAAGTTTATAGTGCATTAGGGGATAATGTGTTAATACATAAACATTCCTTAGAATAGTGCCTGAAACCTAGTTAGGACTCAGTGAAAAGCGGTTACTATCATCATTGTAACTATTGTCCAGCACTGAGCTAAGGACTGGGATAAGTTCTCAGCCTTCATGACACTTAGAGGTTGGAAAAAAGGACACAGATAATTATAGTTTTTGGAAGTGTTACATAAGAAAATTAGACAGTGATGGGATAGTCATATCACTTTTGAGTGAATTCATTTCATGACTGTGCATACATTCATGTGATTCTCAATTATTGAGAGTTACAATATATATTTGGGTTATTCAAGGAAAAATACACTCGGTGTATTATCAGTATATTTTAGAATTACAAGAAAGTTACAGAGCAGTTGTATTTATAAGACATTTTACTGTTTTATTAATAACTAAATCAATGGTTTTATTTTAATGTCTACTCTCTGCCAGTTGTATTACTTCTTCATTCTGATGATCTTAGCACTTTAATTATATCATCTGATTCTCATCTTTTACCATTCTTTTGATCCAATGGCAAGATATGTTCCTGGAATTCAGCCAGTCCACCAATATTAAACATTGCCTACTGCCTCTCAGAGTGCTGAGCTGGACATGTTGGGAAGAAGGATAACAGCAGGACCCCAAAGCAGCTGCTCTGTGGTGACCTGAGAAGGAAGGGCCCCATGCAAATTGAGCAGAAGGGATGCTGTTAGCAGACAGAAGAGAAACTTCAAGTTAGATCCTGACTATTGGACAGAGACAACAGCAGAAATTTGGCCTCTCAGATGGGAATGACCATACTCACATTCTGCTTACATGTATCTCTTGGAAACCAAATAACACTAAGAAGCCAAAGAGAAACTCCTTGTATATGTATTGCACATACTAATACAAATTTTCAGTATTGCAAAATAGTAGGACAGAGACTTTCAGCAGAGTTAATCTACTGTAATCCTTATTTTGTAGGCTGAATTTTTTTTTAAAAGTCTTTTAAATCTGTTAAAGTCAAAGTTGCCTAATGAAGCCATGTCTCGTTCTACTCAAGGCCTTTGGACATGCTCCCAAACCTATTGCTCAACTAAGTTTTACATAAAACCAATTTTGTAACTGAAAACTCATTTCCTTAGGGAAGCTTTCCCTCAATGACCTCCAGAGTCAGGTATTTTGCTTTCATAGGTTCTTAGTGGCATTTGAGCCATGTCTATTTCATTCACTATTGTATTTCCAGAGCCTGGCACTTAATAGACATTTATTAAATAGTTAATTAATAGTGTAATTAGCCACAAAAACTACTGAGAACTCTGTAAGCATTAAACATTCTGTCACAAGGATGAATTAATATGATTTGTGCTCTGGAGATGTTTATGGTCTAATATGGAAAGGCACACATGCAAGAAAATAAATAAGCACACCTGAGTTCTATCTTTGCTATCACTTAAAAACATGAACTGGCATGGGTAAGACTGCCAAGAAGATAGTGTTCAGTCTTCTGGGTAGGGGGAATGAAGGAGGTTGACAAAAAAGGTAGCATAGAAAAACTATTATTGAATTGAAACATGAAGAACAATTTCCCATATGTCCTGGAAATAAGTATGCTTCTCTGGGGATACACACACACACACACACACACACACACACTCAGAATATATATGTATATATTCACAATATATAAATGTTAAAGTGCTTATATATTTTATGCTTTATGATTTTTAAAATACACATATGTAACATGTAATTTTAATATGACTGGCCCAGAAGACTTACTGTAAACCTCCTGCTACACACACATAATGACATCATAGATCAATTATGACATCTTCAATATATGCTTGCAATACTATGGTATGAGACCTGGCCCATGTATTATTTTGATTTTACCCCTAACTTAACCATATTATAACCATGGCTTTTACTTACTACAGGCAAAAATGTGCTACAACAAATTCCACAACTGAGAACGTTTCTCTAAAATAAATCATTCTGTAATCCAGTAAATATTATTTTGCTACCCCCTTTCATGTTTGCCGATCTTCTTTGGATCTAAACTTTTAATCCTCTCCTAGAGAAAAAAATATCACAGTATGTTATTTATAATGATTATTTAGAGTCATAGCTTATTAATAAGGCATATTTTCTTAGACTTAAATTGTCAGTGAGTCTCTCATGACCTTTTTCACTCTTCTAGTATCATAATGTCTCAACCAAAATCTCAAAGTTCTTTTACTCTAATTCCATTCTCTTGCATAATGATGAGATTTATTCAACCACTTCATAACTGAAGCATTCTATATAGCATCTACTGAGAATATTTTTGTTACTGCATCTGAGTATCACAGAAATGGAGTGACAGCACTGTGATTAAAAAATAACATATCTTCGCTCAATTTAGCTGCTATTTACTCCACCCATGGAACTAACATATTATTATGGCTAACATAAAGGTAGCCATGAGTCCTAAAATGTCACCTTTTCTTTCATATTGATAACAGAAGTTGTTTATTGTTGAGGTAACAAGAAAAAGCCCGATTTTTAGGAGCAGACTGTCCCAGAGGCTTTTCTCTTTTACCTCACTAAGCCTGAATAAATTGCAACGTATTCAAGTAAAACTGTAGGGAAGGCATTTTTTCTTTTTTTCATTGGCTTGATGGTGATCCACAGGTGCAGGGAAATGCAGACACATTTAGATGAGCTCTAGCATCACACCTGTGCTGACAGAACCTGTGCTCAGAACAGTCAAGAGAAAAATGAAAGCTCTGTCCATGGTGTGGACTTGCTAAGCCTGTAGGTTAAACTTCTGTTTTTCCTTCTCTTCCTCCTGCTCCATTTGATGCTCTGTATAAATCTTGGATGATTAAAGACATATCTTCCCTATCTTTGAATTTAAAAGACATATTTTTGAGTAAGCCTCTAACTCTTAGGGAATAGATTATAAAAATATCATAAGTACCTTTTTTAATGGAAAACATTTTGGCAGATGACTTAACAGTTCTTCCATTGTTTTTTTAAATTACTGATGGTGTGCCAATAGTTTCCTTATCAAATCTTATAAATAATACAATAAAAGTTTAACATGGCATATGGATGCTTCAACATGTATTCCTTTTTCTTTTTTAAAGTATATATTATACTCCTTTATTGGAGTATACTCCTTTATTGGAGTATAATTGCTTTACAATGTTGTGTTAGTTTCTGCTTTATAACAAAGTGAACTAACTATATATATACATATATCCCCATATATCCTCCCTCCTGCGTCTCCCTCCCTCCTACCCTCCCTATCCCACCCCTCTAGGTGGTCACAAAGCACCGAGCTGATCTCCCTGTGCTATGCAGCTGCTTCCCACTAGCTAGCTATTTTACATTTGGTAGTGTATATATGTCCATGCCACTCTCTCACTTCATCCCAGCTTACATATTTGAATAAATCATCACCACACTGACATTAACTTTATAATAAGCTATCAGTTGTTAAGTATTACAGAAGGAGTCAAGAGAAGAGACTATTTCTCAGTTTTCTGTGAAATGTCTAGAAATTGACACATCTGAAAGCCCAACAGTCACCAGAGTATGGTTATGGTTACGTTAGTTTACAAGCTCTGATCTCTTCAGAGATTATCCCTTTAAGTACATTTTTTGACTCTCAAACCACCTTTCACTGGGCAAGATGTAAACTAATTAAATATGACATGAAAGAATAGTTTTGTATAAAGAGAATCTTGTTCCATGCTTGTTCTATAAAAATCCTTTACATTTATTGGCACTGTTTCCAGTTGACAAGGTCTTTGTCAGAAAGGAATAAATTTTGTGAAGACAAAACTTTATAGTGGATTCCTCAATCTAAACACAAATATATTCACCAAAATACTAACTTGAAGTCCACTTGGTCTAGATATTTTTTTTAAGAATGTGCCTAGAGTATTTTTTAACTTGAATTTTATAAAGAAAACATTTTATTTTATATTAAGAATTCTCAATTAAATTAGATCTTCTTATATATTAAGAATTCTCAATTGTCTCTACATTATATCTCTAATATAATAAATTAAAAAATGTGTAATAACTACTAAAAGTTACCTCATGCACCATCATAGATAACACACAGATAATATACACTGAATTTTGTATTAGGTTCCAAATCCTCCTTGTAAGAGAACTAATAAAACCTTTATCCATATGAAATATCTCAATCTTGGTCCCAGTCAGATTTATTTCTTGATATTCCTTTGCTGCCTATCCTGCTTATCCTAACCTGTGTCCAATCCTTACTCATCTTACTATCCTTTTTATTAGAAATACCTTTTTGCAGTAGCAGAGATCTAGTCTGTTTGAAAACAAAATTTCAAGGTTCATACATAATCTCATGTCTTTTTTTATCTGCTTTTTCTACTGCATTGTAATATCTTGGTCATACTTCATAGAAAACACATATATATTAAATTTATATACACTCAGTGATGCAGATTCTGATCAAAACATGCAATTATTCTTAAAATAACAGATTATAATCATAAAAGTGATTTCTTTCTTATTATAAAAGATACTTAACACATAGAGAATTGAAATAAGATTCATATCTGTTTTACATTCACAACCAGACATTAATTAGTAAATTCTTTCAAAGCTGTACAATTGGTTCTGTTTTGTAGAAATTGCAATATCCAATAATATTCTGGACATCAACTTGCTGTTTCAGATAAGTGTGTTTTTGTCATAGACTCTTCTTCCATTGTGAAGACTTTGCTTTTCCTCTTTGTTTGAAATAATACAATTGATTTATCAATCTGCTTTTCTCTCTGACATAGAAACAAAAGACAGATTTTGCTGCATATAACTCCCTTGCCAACAATTCCTCGTGACAGAGACCTGGGTCACCTTTCTTATTTTAATACAGGAGCTTTTCTGAATACATATTGCAAATTATGGCAGTTGTGATGAATTATCCAAATATGATATGACATGGAGAAAGTTATGAAAAGTTTCCCTTTTTCTTGTTTTCTTTCACACTGTTAATTTAGTTTATATATATATATATATATATATATATATATACACACATACACATATATATATATATATATATATATGCATATGTATTTATATGTATTGTAAAATTCTGCAGAAACCAGCTTGACTTTGGTCACCTGCCCATGGAAATTATATACCATTTTAAATATTTCTGTTCACACCCATTTCAGAATCTCCAAAGACCCACAAAACCTTTGGATGCATTTTATAAGATCTCTTCTCTAGTGACCTTTCTCTTTTTCACCTCGTTTGTCTTTGAAGATTGATGACTGTTTTCATCAAAGTTATAGTCTATCTTCTACTGAGACTCTGATTTTCAAGATTTAATATATCTGAGAATCACATAGGCTTATTTATTTACTTTTAGTAGATCTTTATTGGAGTATAATTGCTTCACAATACTGTGTTAGTTTCTGTTGCACAACAAAGCGAATCAGACATATTCATACATATGTCCCCACATCCCCTCCCTCTTAAGCCTCCCTCCCATCCTCCCCATCCCACCCTTCTAGGTGGTCACAAAGCACTGAGCCAATTTCCCTGTGCTATGCTGCTGCTTCCCACCAGCTAACTATTTTACATTCTGTAGGGTATATATGTCAGTGCTACACTCACTTTGCCCCAGCTTCGTCCTCCCACCCCATGTCCTCCAGTCCATTTTCTATGTCTACTTCTTTTCTCCTGACCTGAAACTAGGTTCATCAGTACCATTTTTTTTTATTCCATATATATGCGTTAGCATACGGTATTTGTTTTTCTCTTTCTGACTTACTTCACTCTGTATGACAGACTCTAGGTCCATCCACCTCACTACAAATAACTCAATTTCATTTCTTTTTATGGCTGAGTAATATTCCACTGTATATATGTGCCACATCTTCCTTATCCATTCATCTATCTATGGCCATTTAGGTTGGTTCCATATCCTGGTCATCTCAAGAAACAAGAAAAATCTCAAATAAACAATTTAACCCTACACTTAAAACAACTAGAGAAAGAAGTACAAAGAAAACCCAAAGTCAGTAGAAGGAAAGAAATCATAAAGATCAGGGCAGAAATAAATGAAATAGAAATGAAGAAAACAATAGCAAAGGTCAATAAAACTAAAAGCTGGTTCTTTGAGAAGATAAACAAAATTGATAAACCCTTAGCCAGACTCATCAAGAAAAAAAAGGAGAGGATGCAAATCAATAAAATTAGAAATGAAAAAGGAGAAATCACAACGGACACTGCAGAAATACAAAGGATTATAAGAGACTACTACAAACAACTATATGCCAATAAAATGGACGACCACGAAGAAATGCACATAGGCTTATTTAAATCAGAGTCCCATGCTATATCCTTAGAAATTCAGCATCAGCACATCTTGGTTGGAGCTCAGAAATCTGATAAAGATGAACTCAGATTAGACTGTTGGTTTCTTAAGGGAACAAGGAGGTTTTATTAATATATGTATTCCTGGTACTTGGCACCATGCCTGACAATCAAGCAATGCAATAATTGCTTGTTGAACTGAATTAAGAGAATTAATCAGAAAAAATTAGCTTCAGATTTTGTGTTAATATTCCCTGCTGGAAAACTTTATTATCCCAGCTAGAATGTGTCAAACTTTTGAGGCTAGGAACTGGTGAAAACGTGGGCTCAGGGAGCATTCTCCCCACCACACACACACTTTTCATATGCATCTTATGAGTTCATCTGACATCTATTGTACACCTGTCTAAATGCTAGCTCTGTGCTAGATGCTGTGATGTTAAATTGCATGAGGTTAATTCTTCACCCTCAAGGAATTTACAAATTAAGTGAGAGGTATATTAATAGCCCTCAAATAACATAATGGTTTATAACAAAGAATGAGCAAAGCATGCTAAAAGCATTGAGAAATGAAGGCTGAATGATGTCATTAAAGTTTCCCTCAATATTAAAACCCAAGAATCGGCATCCTGTAATATTTTTGATACTAATGCAAATCATTCTCTATGCCAATTCTTCAAAGCATTTGATGCCGTTAGAAATTGTCAGTGAACTAACACTGTTTGTCATTAAAAATGAAAGCAATAAGAACATCATCCTGTGCCACTGTGTCTTTCTCATTTACTTTCTCATTTACATGCACTTGTAAATTGTGCCTTTGATTTTAACTTCCTTAACTTTTTATGTAAGAATTCATGATTTTTACTTTTACTTAAGTATGGATTCAGTCATCTATCCTTTACCCAGCCTCCATTGGATTAACTTCTCAGCAGAAATGTCTTCCTTCCTGGACCACCTACTGGGAATTTCTCTTTAAAATCAAGCTAATGTGAACTATCTTTCCTGTCACTGCTGCTTCTCCCCCAAGTATCCCTTCTCTCTCCAGTATTGTAGTTGCCTTTACATTATCTCAATAATATCTAAATGTTCCCAAAGCTTCTCATGGTTGATATTCATAACCCTAATTCCTTCACTGATGAACCTGCACAGTGCCTGGTTTTATGGAAGGCAGTCATCTGCCTCTCATGGTAGAAGCAGAAAAAACAAATCCTCCCTGTTCCCATCCTTTGACAACTAAGGGACAGGCTTGTGACCTCAGCTTCGTCACAAGCTGTTCCACATTAAACACTGAATCTTCAGTGAGTGAAGCAAAGATAAAAGGAGTGGAAGGAACGTGTTGCCCCATAGCAGCATCCTGACCAGATTACCTGCCAAACAAGAACTTCTGGTGGATTGTTTTGTATTCCTGCTTCTTTCAATTTTGTGAGCTCAGCTTCAAAAATTAATTTTAGCTTAGAATAGCTAAAGTTAGATTCTATTACTGCAATTAAGAACTCTAACTTGACTTCTAGTTAGTGAGAATGAGGAGCAAATCTTCTTGATATTTTTCCCCAGTGTTGAGTATTTCTCGGTAAAATACATAATTTTATGGCAATTTAGCAATGAGTTTATGGTGAAACAAATGTGGACATTTTTTACTGCACTATGTTAAAGTTTTAAAATAAACATATATTATTACATCAAATATGCTATGAATAGATAAACTGTAAGTAGACATATTAGTAAGGTAGGACTAAAGATATATGCAAACTCACCATTCGCCTATGCCAAATACTATATATATTTAAATAAGTTGTATCATCTTCAGTCTTAGTGGTATTTTATTTCGATTCCCATATAGCAGCATGGTCTATTTGCTGCAGTCAGGATTTGTGTTTCCCATTGCTTTAAGTTGTGTTTTAGTGTGCCCTTATACCAATTCTTCTATTTAAAAGATAATGCTATGTCTGGGCTATTTTCAGAGTCCAATTTTCCCATAAAAAAAATAGTGCATTTGACAAGGCAGGTTCAGGATCCAATAAAATAATTATCTACAATCCTTAGAAAATTCCATAAGTTATTCAATACTAAGGAGTCCATTCAGTGATATAGCTCATTTCCTACAGCTAGGCCACTGCAGTCATTTTCTTACTATTGGGGTTCCTCATATTGCTGTACCCTGAGAACTATGCATAGATTTTTGTGAAATACAACTTCATAGAGTTGATTTCAGCTCTTACATACAAGCCCCAAATAGTCAGTCAATATACATTTGACATTTATAAATCCTTTTATCTTCTTTTAGAAGGTAATCATACTACACATAGAATAAGGAGAAAAAATATATATATATCTTGTCTTCTAATCATATTTTCCACAGGCTTAATAATTTTTCACCTTGTTTTATACTTTTTTTCTGTTCAATCTTTACCTTTTGCTTTCACACATCAGCTGTAGAGCTTTCTTATTTCTATGGAGTATTTGGGTTGGTTTTAGGGAATAGAGTACACTATGGGGCCTAAAAATATTTCACAAGATGAAAAGAGAAAATTATAGTTGTTATTTTCCCATCTGCAAATCTAAGACAATATAAACTTTGAAAGAATAGTACTTATAGTTTTTCTGGAAGAGAACCTGGTACATAGTTACTCATGAAAGGGTAATATCTTTTCACTAGTTAATATTAAGAAAAAAATGATAAAATATCTTGGTGATTTGAAACTGTTCAAAAGTAATAGAATTAAATTTCAAATATCTGGGTTACTAATCAAATACCCACATATATATTGTAAAAAGCAACTCCCTTATTTTATATTATAAGGGAGCACATAAAGCAAAGTTTGTGTGCTTCTCTTCATTCTTCTTTGCTACTTCAATTTTCTGTTTCTGTATACAGGTCTTTTGTCTCCTTAGGTAGGTTTATTCCTAGGTA
Organism: Aethalodelphis obliquidens; assembly: GCF_003676395.1. Lineage (NCBI taxonomy): Eukaryota > Metazoa > Chordata > Mammalia > Artiodactyla > Delphinidae > Aethalodelphis > Aethalodelphis obliquidens. Next base: position 16,635,115 of record NW_020837957.1, on the reverse strand, counting down.
TTTTATTCTTTTTGTTGTAGTGGTAAATGGGAGTGTCTCCTTAATTTCTCTTTCAGACTTTTCATCATTAGTGTATAGGAATGCAAGAGATTTCTGTGCATTAAATTTTTATCCTGCTACTTTACCAAATTCAGTGATTAGCTCTTGTAGTTTTCTGGTAGCATGTTAAGGATTCTCTATGTATAGTATCATGTCATCTGCAAACAGTGACAGCTTTACTTTTTCCTTTCTGATTTGGATTCCTTCTATTTCTTTTTCTTCTCTGATTGCTGTGACTAACACTTCCAAAACTATGTTGAATAATAGTGGCAAGAGCGGACAACCTTGTCTTGTTCCTGATCTTAGTGGAAATGGTTGCAGTTTTTCACCATTGAGAAAGATGTTGGCTGTGGGTTTGTCATATATGGCCTGTATTATGTTGAGGTAAGTTCCCTCTATGTCTACTTTCTGGAGGGTTTTTATCATAAATGGGTGTTGAATTTTGTCGAAAGCTTTTTCTCCATCTATTGAGATGATCATATGGTTTTACTTCTTCAATTTCTAATATGGTGTATCACATTGATTGATCTACATATATCAAAGAATCCTTGCATTCCTGGGATGAACCCCACCTGATCATGGTGTATGATTCTTTTAATATGCTGTTGGATTCTGTTTGCTAGTATTTTGTTGAGGATTTTTGCATCTACGTTAATCAGTGATATTGGCCTGTAGTTTTCTTTTCTTGTGACATCTTTGTCTGCTTTTGGTATCAGGGTGATGGTGGCCTCATAGAATGAGTTTGGGAGTGTTCCTCCCTCTGCTATATTTTGGAAGAGTTTGAGAAGGACAGGTATTAGCTCTTCTCTAAATGTTTGATAGAATTCGCCTGTGAAGCCATCTGGTCCTGGGCTTTTGTTTGTTGGAAGGTTTCTTTAATTTTTTTTAATTTTTTTTTGCTGTACGCGGGCCTCTTACTGTTGTGGCCTCTCCCGTTGCAGAGCACAGGCTCCGGATGCACAGGCTCAGCGGCCATGGCTCACGGGCCCAGTTGCTCTGCGGCATGTGGGATCTTCCCGGACCGGGGCATGAACCCGTGTCCCCTGCGTCGGCAGGCAGACTCTCAACCACTGCACCACCAGGGAAGCCCTGTTGGAAGATTTTTAATCACAGTCTCAATTTCAGTGCTTGTGATTGGTCTGCTTATATTTTCTGTTTCTTCCTGGTTCAGTCTTGGAAGGTTGTGTTTTTCTAAGAATTTGTCCATTTCTTCCACGTTGTCTACTTTATTGGCATATTGTTGCTTGCAGTAATCTCTCATGATCCTCTACATTTCTGTAGTGTCAGTTGTTACTTCTCCTTTTTCATTCCTAATTCTATTGATTTGAGTCTTCTCCCTTTTTTTTCTTGATGAGTCTGGCTAATGGTTTATCAATTTTCTTTAACTTCTCAAAGAACCAGCTTTTAGTTTTATTGGTCTTTGCTATCTTTTCCTTCATTTCTTTTTCAATAATTTCTGGTCTGATCTTTATGATTTCTTTCCTTCTGCTAACTTTGGGTTTTTTTTGTTGTTGTTGTTCTTCTTTCTCTAATTGCTTTAGGTGTAAAGTTACATTGTTTATTTGAGATGTTTCCTGTTTTTTGAGGTAGGATTGTATTGTTATAAACGTCTCTCTTAAAACAGCTTTTGTTGCATCCCATAGGTTTTGGGTTGTCGTGTTTTCATTATCATTTGTTTCTAGGTATTTTTTGATTTCCTCTTTGATTTATTCAGTGATGTCTTTGTTATTTAGTAGTGTATTGTTTAGCCTTCATATATTTGTATTTTTTACAGATTTTTTCCTGTAATTGATATCTAGTCTCATAGCATTGTTGTCGGAAAAGATACTTGATATGATTTCAATTTTCGTAAATTTACCAAGGCTTGATTTGTGACCCAAGATATGATCTATCCTGGAGAATGTTCCATGAGCACTTGAGAAGAAAGTGTATTCTGTTGTTTTTGGATGAATGTCCTATAAATATCAATTAAGTCCATCTTGTTTAATGTATTGTTTAAAGCTTGTGTTTCCTTATTTATTTTCATTTTGGATGAACTGTCCATTGGTGAAAGTGGTGTGTTAAAGTCCCGTACTATTATTGTGTTACTATCGATTTCCCCTTTTATGGCTGTAAACATTTGCCTTAAGTATTTAGGTGCTCCTATATTGGGTGCATAAATATTTACAATTCTTATATCTTCTTTTTGGTGATCCCTTGATCATTATGTAATGTCTTTATTTGTCTCTTGTAATAGTCTTTATTTTAACATGTATTTTGTCTGATACAAGAATTGCTACTCCAGCTTTCTTTTGATTTCCATTTGCATGGAATATCTTTTTCCATCCCCTCACTTTCAGTCTGTATGCCTCCCTAGGTCTGAAGTGGGTCTCTTGTAGACAGCATATGTACAGGTCTTGTTTTTGTATCCATTCAGCCAGTCAATGTCTTTTGGTTGGAGCATTCAATTCATTTACATTTAAGGTAATTATCTATATGTATGATCCTATTACCATTTTCTTAATTGTTTTAGGTTTGTTATTGTAGGTCTTATCCTGCTCTTGTGTTTCCTGCTTAGAGAAGTTCCTTTAGCATTTGTTGTAAAGCTGGTTTGTTGGTGCTGAATTCTCTTAGCTTTTGCTTGTCTGTAAAGCTTTTAATTTAACTGTCGAATCTGAATGAGATCCTTGCTGGGTAGAGGAATCTTGGTTGTAGGTTTTTCCCTTTCATCACTTTAAATATGTCCTGCCATTCCCTTCTGGCTTGCAGAGTTTCTGCTGAAAGATCAGCTCTTAACCTTATGGGGATTCCCTTGTATGTTATTTGTTGTTTTTCCCTTGCTGCTTTTATTATTTTTTATTTTTATTTAACTTTTGATAGTTTGATTAATATGTGTCTTGGTGTGTTTCTCCTTGGATTTATCCTGTATGGGACTCTCTGTGCTTACTGGACTTGATTGACTATTTCCTTTCCCAAGTTAGGGAAGTTTTCAACTATAATCTCTTAAAATATTTTCTCAGTCCCTTTCTTTTTCTCTTCTTCTTTTGGGACCCCTATAATTCGAATATTGACATGCTTAACGTTGTCCCAGAGGTGTCTGAGTCTGTCCTCAATTCTTGTGATATTTTATTCTTTATTCTGCTCTGCATTAGTTATTTCCACTATTTTATGTTCCAGGTCCCTTATCCATTCTTCTGCCTCAGTTATTCTCCTATTGATTTCTTCTAGAGAATTTTTAATTTCATTTATTGTGTTGTTCATCACTGTTTCTTTGCTCTTTAGTTATTCTAGGTCCTTGTTAAACATTTCTTGTATTTTCTCCACTCTTTTTCCAAGATTTTGGATCATCTTTACTATCATTACTCTGAATTCTTTTTCAGGTAGACTGCCTATTTCTTCTTCATTTGTTAGGTCTGGTGGGTTTTTTCCTTGCTCCTCCATCTACTGCGTATTTCTCTGTCTTCTCATTTTGTTTAACCTACTGTGTTTGGGGTCTCCTTTTCACAGGCTGCAGGTTCATAGTTTCCATTGTTTTTGGTGTCTGCCCCCAGTGGGTAAGTTTGTTTCATTGGATCGTGTAGGCTTCCTGGTGGAGGAGTCTGGTGCCTGTGTTCTGGTGGATGAGTCTTGATCTTGTCTTTCTGGTGGGCAAGGCCACATCTGGTGGTGTGTTTTGAGGTGTCTGTGAGCTTATTATGATTTTAGGTAGTCTCTCTGCTAATGGGTGGAGTTATGTTTCTGTCTTGCTAGTTGTTTGGCATAGGGTGTCCAGCACTGGAGCTTGCTGGTCGTTGAGTGGAGCTGGGTTTTATCATTGAGATGGATATCTCTGGGAGAGGTTTCACTGTTTTATATTATGTGGGGCCGGGAAGTCTCTGGTGCACCAACATCCTGAACTTGGCTCTCCCACCTCAGAGGCTCAGGCCTGACACCTGGCCGGAGCACCAAGACCCTGTCAGTCACACAGCTCGGAAGAAAAGGGAGAATAAGAAAAAGAAAGAAAAAAAGAAGAGAGCAACCAAACCAAAAAACAAATCCACCAATGATAACAAGCACTAAAAACTATAGTTAAAAAAAAAAGGACACACAGAACACTAGGACAAATGGTAAAAGCAAAGCTATACAGACAAAAGAAGCATACACACACACTCTCACAAAAAGAGAAAAAGGAAAATTATATATATATATATATATGGAAGAGAGCAACCAAATCAATAAAGAAATCTACCAATTATAATAAGCTCTAAAAAATAAAATAAACATAAAACAAGAAACAAATCAGATGCAGAAAGCCAACCCTAAGTCTACAAGCATTCCCAAAGTCCACTGCCTCAGTTTTGGGATGATTCATTGTCTATTTAGGTATTCCACAGATGCAGGGTACATCAAGTTGATTGTGGAGATTTAATCCGCTGCTCCTGAGCCTGCTGGGAGAGATTTCCCTTTCTCTTCTTTTTTCACACAGCTCCTGGCGTTCAGCTTTTTATTTGGCCCCACCTCTATGTGTAGGTCACCTGAGGGAGTCTTTTGGGAAGTCTGAGGTCTTCTCCCAGCATTCAGTAGGTGTTCTGTAGTAGTTGTTCCACAATTAGATGTATTTGTGGGGAGGAAGGTGATCTCCATGTCTTCCTCTTCCATCATCTTGAAGGTCCCCTTCTTCTACTATTTAATGATGGTTTTCTGCTAAATTTGACAAAATTGTCCATGCTTATAATGATTAAATTGCATACTCATTTGATCAAAATAATTATATGAAAATAAGACATTTAAGGTTAGAAATATTTTAAGCATCATTTAAGAAAAGTGCTGTATTAAATAAAAATCGATTATTTTTCTAATATTTCCTGGAAAGATCTTATAAATATAAGGTAATTGAGTATTTGAAGAACCATAGAACATGCAGTGATATGCAGAATTATATACAGTGGTCTCAGAATAACATCTTCACTTGCACACAAACACTTATAAATGATATACTAGTATGCTTTAACTTGCATGTCAGTTTCAAACAAATCATAGCATTCCAAAAGGACATAATGGGAAATGATTTCTTATTCAGTATTTTTTCAGTTCACATATTTTGAGCATTATTTTTGGATAAGACATTGTCCTAGGTCTTAGCAATACAAAGATAAACAGGCCATAATCTCTATTCTCAAGAACTTTAAAATGCATTGAGTTCAAGGAAATGAAAGTCTAGTGGAATATTCAGGTGCTGCATAAGTGACAAGTGTGGAGGTGAAGAAAAAGAAGTAAACCTCAGAGAAAAGGGATCAAGGAAGTTGTAATTTCTAAACAGGCTTCTTTGCTAGAGATTTCAATAAACCAGTAGAGAAAGAAACAAAGTACACTTGAGAATGGTTGAAAATCAGGAGCAAAGTCAGAGAACTGGGGACATGCCTGGCAGAAAAGTGCGGGAGAGTGTGAAGAGGAATGGCATGGGCGGGAGGAACTGCAATTCAAAGGGAGAGCATGCAACACTTAGAGGCCATTTTAAGGAGTCACTTTGCCCTCTTTAATCAATGTGAAGTTTTTGTAGGTTTTTGAGGATGGGATGGTATGATACGATCTATGTTTTGGAAAGGTAACTGTTTTGAAGGATGAAATAAAGAGAGCCAGATGATTTTAGAGGATTAGATTGGTACTGGGGATAATATAGAGTCGAATGTGGATAAACTGGTCACTAGAGGAAATGATTTTACATACTGAATGACTTTTCAGGAATAAATGATGTCTACTCAGCAAAACACATGGGTGATCATCTATACTGATGGGCTGATAAGCTCTGAGCAATCCTATTACCAAGATGATGCTAAATTTTAATGATATAATCTTATAACTGTATTTGTCAGAGGTCAGTCTCCCTAAGGGCAGCACACATTTAGAATTCATAAAATTCTTTGATTTGGAGCATAAATAACAGAAAATGAAAAATTATATCTTTAGGAGAGAATGATGTCATGGTGTGGAATATAGGAAATTGGAATTAAGAGTAATTATTAGTGAGTAGCAAAAGGATAGTAAATGTTTTCTCTTTGCCCTATAATATTTTGTGTCACCTTTTATGCACATAGCTCTCTAAAGCCACTTTCCAGAGAGCAGAGCACATTAAATGCATTCATGATTTGTAATTTAAAACTACAGTTGTGCGAAATTGCAATTTAAGCTTGTATGGATCCATACCCATTGAGTTTGAATTAAGATTTACAAGTATGTATTAGGTTTGATAGGACAGTCACTGAATGAAAAATACAACTTGTGGTACTGAAATGCAGCAAAAATATGAAACTTTAAAATATGTATGAAATCTTTCTCAACAATATGCTGATTACATCTTAGGCAATGCATATACCACATTTCAGTAATCAATCGGGGTATATATTCTGAATGCCATGATTCTAAGCTTCTTAATTTAAAAATAAATTGGAGGAACTTATTCCAGAAGTAATTATTTCAGAAAAAACATCATGTCCTACAAAACTCATTCATAGTCAAGACACCAGTAAAACAAATCAACCTTTTAAGTTCTTGGTTTTAAGTGGATATAGTTTAAAACCTAAGGTTAAAGCAACACATGTTTTGCCATAATTGTGCATATCTTCAAGCAAAAGATAGTTCTAGAATTACTCTAAAATTCATAGAAAAAAGAGGTCAAAAAGCAAGGTTAAAAGGTTGAAAAAATCATATGTCATAATGTTTAATAAAACCAGAATCATATTATCCTATAAAGAGCAGACTAATTACAAGCTAGTCCAAACCCACACTCGGTGTAGGAATTAGTTCAGCAACTCTGTTTCTCAGCCCTGGTTGTATATTACCATAGACGTGCACAGCATCACTGCTAGATTATCTCATTTAGTAGGTCTATTTATAAAATATCCCTAGATCATTTTAATGTGCAGTCATGGTTGAGAACCACTGCTTTCCCACAAAATATTAATCAAGATGAAGCGCATTATTTTCCAATATGGGGATAATTTTGATTTTGGCAAACATCTTTATATTAAGATGTGATCTGGGTTCTGATAACTTTCATCCATTGAAATCACATCAGCCTGTTTTATTTTTTGAAAAGTGCTTCCTTGCTTTTACTTATTTTATTTCCTAATAAAGTATACATTATATAGCAGAAGGGTTATTTGCATTTGTTTTTATCACCATCAATAATAGCTAATATGTAATATGGGTTTTCTATGAAGCTGACACTAACTTAGGTGCCTTATTACAATAATTTAAATCTTTTTATCAGTTCTAGAAGGTAGATATTATTACTCTCTCCATTTTAAATAGGAGCAAATTGAAATAGAGCAGAGTTTAAAACATGCCTCAAATTGCATGACCAGAGAGTCCTGAAAGCAGGGATTCGACCCAAGCATTTATGTTCTCAGCTGCTATACCCTACCTGTCAGTATGCTTAATGCAGTTCTGTTGAGTTAACCAAATTGTACGTACCAATCATTTTAAGATTTACAGAAAGTGTTATCTTTTCTCAACATTTTCAATAGCCCAAGAACTTTCATTTCTTTTTCATATAAACTTGTTATCTGTTCAGATTTACTTGTCACTAGGAAATCCAGACAAACTTGTCTGAAACACTGGATCCTAACTTGCCAAGGCCACTGCTTGTGAAATTTAAAATTATATCACGTGAACTTTAAGAATTCTTGGGGCTTAGGCCTTTATGATTTCTATTGTTTCCAACGACTAAATTGTCATTAAAAGTCTTTATTTTACTCTGAATATAAAACTCCTCTCTTTCATAGGATTATGGACACATACCAAGGCACCTATCCACTCATATCATGAATTTTATAAAATCTGCATCATTTATTAGAAATGATTGCATTAAAGAAAGGGTACTCCAAATGGAACAAAGCCTCTGATATCTTGTGGGCCCTACTTTCTCTGCCTCCTCTTTTCATCTCTGCATCTCATCCGTTCCCTCAAAACCCAGACGTCCAAATCCATCAAATAGCTCAGTAGAAAAAAACAAACAAATGGATTGTCAAAATCAGGTCCCTTTCCTGAGAATGCAGTTGGGGTATAAATATTATCTTGTTTCCCGTGTCAAGTGTCAAACTATTTGTTTCATCCTTCACTGTCTTAATCATAATTTTCCAAATATCTTTCAGTTAATTATCTAGTTTATTTTCTAATCAGCCTACTAGTTTTTCATTAGTGTATCCTTCCCAACAAATCAAAAATGAAGAATGTATTGAATCCTTCTTCTGTGGCAGTTGCAGTGATAGTTATAATAAAGAATAGTTCATTAGCCCTACTGTTGGCTATAGAAAGGAAATGTAGTTTTTCTATGTCCCTCATTCCAACAATCATGCCTGCTGTCTATTCCAAATGCTTAGCAGTGTCTATCCAGCACTGATTTTTAGCAAGATAGAAGCCCAAATAACATAATGGGTAACCTGGCCTGAAAATGTGGTCATGGATTTGACACCTTGGGAAAACAATAATTTCAATGCTTTTTTGGCCTTTATTGGGTTTTGTCTTTTGATATTTTGTTGCAGGGGAAGTCACCTTACTGAAAATGATTACAGGAATATTTGAAGTTCAATGGATGGAATATTTTAATTATGCAAAAGAACAGCAAAGATATTATGGTAAAAGACAGAGTTTAGGCAATGTGGACCAAATGAGTGAGCTAAGCTGCTCTGCATGGTGGGTAAGGTATATGTACAATGTATTCTTTAAGAAATCTTTGAACATTTAATCACATTATTGGTTTTTCCCTTTGGCCAATGTGTGTGTGGGCATGTATGTGTGTGTGTATTGGCAAGATGTGTTTTCCTCCAAGCAGTTACCCACAGTGTTGCTGATGAATGCTTATGTGTCTTGGCTTACACAGACTCTTGGACATTCATGTGGTCCTATCATTAAGGAATTTGCAGTCTTAGGGCAGATGTAGACCAACAAAAGCTACTTTGGGAGATATCAAGAAGGCATTGAACATATTGGGGAGGGAGGGAGTGTTGTCAGAGAGGCTTCCCTTGGGGAGTTGTCTGGTTTTCACTTACCTCACTTCTCTTCATCTCCTCCAAACCACCATTTGTTAAATATCCTCACACTGGAATGACAGGGCTCAGTCCTAAGCAGCTATTCTTTTTTATCTACACTTTTCTCCCTAGGAAAATCGTTCAATACTGTGACATTAAGTCTACTCACACTTTTCATACTGTCAACGATTCAAAAATGTATACCTGTAGTGCTAATCTTCCTCTGAACTCCAGACAAGTGTATCCAAGTACTGACAGCAGGATCCCTGTATCAGTCAGTTTTCTGCAGGAGATGGATTGAACACATAATTACACACTTTGAGGGAAGTTTAATCAAGGGACAATGTTAAATGCCTGAGTAAGGTATAAGGACACCACAAGGGAGAGGGCAGGGCACTGTGCTAGGCTTGGAGGGGAAAAGGGAAGCAGAGGTTACTAGAACTTGGAGACAGAAAGCCAGGGTGGAGAAGGCTGCTTTATAGGAACCAGGACCTTAGTTCACGGAAGGTCATGGGAGGAAACCAACCCATGGGAACCCTGCAGCAAGGAAGCTCAGGGAGCACAGACTTTGACTTCATTTCCTTCCTTCCAACCTTTTGTCGTTGGTGCTGCCTGTTAGGCGAACTCTACTAGAAGCTGGAAAGTAAGAGAAGTATAGAGGTAACTTGCAAAATTGGCCTCCCTGGGACAGAAAGCAGGAGGTAGGAGTGTAAGTGTGAGAGTGAACTAGCTTTATATATTTGGAGTGAGGGTATTCTAAGGAACAGCACATAGAAAAGCCACAAGAAGAAAGCCCTCAGACCAGTAAGTAGTTCAATATATCTGGAATAAAAAAGTCAGAGTGACAATTTATGAGGTGGAACAGATAAACTGCAACCAGATTATAAAAAGTATTTTAAACTACTTTAAGGACTTTTGATATAGAATTTTAAAGGAAAGGAGTGTCATGCTAATATTTATGTTATAGAAGCAACATTCTGGCTCCTGGCTGGAGTCTGGATTACACAGAGGGCGGGACTTGAAGCTGAAGGACCAGTTAAAAAAATGGCAGTGAAATTGCCAGGTATAATCAGCAGTGTGATGGGATAGAAATAAAAAGACAGACTGATGAGAGATTTAAAAGGTAGAATTTGATAGGATTTGGTGATTATTCAGATGCTGAAGGTAAGGGAAAAAGAGAAATCAAGGATGATGTGGAGATTTCTGGCATGTTTTACTTAGAAAATGGCAGTACCATTTCCAGTGATGAGAAACAGACTAGAGAGAAATGAAGAAAATGATGAGTGAAGTTCTGTACATATTATAAGACATTAAGTTCAAGTTGCCTGTGGAACATTTTAGTAGAAATGTCCAATAGAGAGGTGTATAAGTCGTCTCAGCCCACAGAAGAGAACAGCAATATGGATGTAGTTTAGGTAATTATTGGCATATTAATACTTATTAAAGAAGGGGAATGAATGAGGAAATTAGGTGACTTAGCAGAAAATTCAACATAGGTATGACTGACTTAATGCTTACATGTTTTTCAGTATACTCAACCAATAACAAGTTTAAGAATTTTGCTTAAAAAAAGATATTTAATGTCAAGAGTAAAAGATAGCTAGTTTCTAAAGCCCATCTTTCAATTCTAATTAATTTCTATGGATACTCCCTTACTGTTGTTTGCCAATATAATGCTTTATGGAGTAAAAGCTTTTTAAACAAGTTGTAGAGAAAATATTCTTGCAAAAAATTATCAGGAAAGAGAATTCCAGGTATCCAAATATTACAATAAGACTTTGAGTTTTAGAATTAGAATGCACATTCAAGGTCATGTAGTGGTGTCAGAGGTCTCACGTTTTAGATGAGAAAGCCAGATAGTTATGCCAATGGGTGAATCATTCCAAAATAAATTATAATGAGAGTAAATATTTAGCTAAGATAAATAATGATAAGTATATGTATGGGTTCATCAAGTCTTTCACATAGAACCATACCTATGGTGTAAGGCTAACAGGGATCAAGGGAGAAAGGAGAAGCTAAACAATAAAGAAGGTATACTATAGATTAGACTCTAATTAATGTCACACTGATGATGCAAGCCTCAAAAGATCAATCTTCAATGCTCCCTAAAAATTCCATAAAGTATACACATATTGATATTTAAAAGCTGAAATATGGCAAGCCACTAAAACATGGATGCTGAAATTGCTAACATTTCGTAAAAGATGAAGAAAGCTCACTACCTTAATGGAAACTGAACCAAACCCATAGAGAAGCAGATGTTTCCCTTTAAAAAACTTTCAAAGTAGCAGGAACTTGCATTCAGTCAGGAAACTGGCAGAGCCTCTGGAACCATTTCTAAGTGGCTGTGAGAGCTGAGAGAACGTCCTTGAAGACTTGTGCCCTGGTTAAAATGGAAGTGGAGACTTTAGCAGACCGTGTTTTCGGCTACCTGCCAGCGACTTTGAAAAGTATGACAGCTAACGTGGCTGCCTGGATTGTTCTTTGGCTGCACCTCTGGTTAGAAGACATGATTTTGAAAGAACTCCACACAGGAATTCCATTTGGCAAAGGCTTGCTTTTTGGCAAGGATGTGTACAGTCTTCTTGTATAAGCATTGAAGAATAAATTGTGTCTGCCTCAGGATAAAACTGCTGGGGGATAGGAAAAGAAGTAGGAGGCCAATTATACAGAGGCAGAAAGTTTTCAGACTGGCAAGAGACACTAGAAATTTGCAATCAGTAAAAATTACCCTATTGCAAGAAAAAAAAAAGGGAAGTTCTTCAAAGGATCCAGAAAAAAGTTAGCTGGCCCGGCTGCTCAGTCACTGCTCTGGATGAGGGAACCAAATAATAAAGATCATATGTGAGTCAGAAATGGGAAAATGTACACTTAATTCAAGAAAACTTTAATCTAAAATATTAAAAATGGTTTGCATTAAGTAAAACAGATTTTATGGTATAGAAACCTGGCACCACACTAATCATGAGTTCATAAAATGCTGACCTAAGTTTGCAGGCCTGGGTTCCTCTGTTACCTACTGTCTGAAATCTTTTCGGGGAGGACCTGCTACACTTGCCTTATTAGCATGAAATCCGAGATGGAGCACACAGCGTGGAACTTTCAGTGCAGTATCCTTATGGGGCCTAAGTGTCCACACGCCTCCCTGGCATGAAAACTGTCATTAGGTCTTTAACTCCATCAGCTCATACACAGCTTCTGATGTGTGAAAAGCAGTATAGTGTTTTGCCACTGGTTGATAATAAAAGGTCATATTGACTATCTTTTTTTCTTTTTTAAAATATGTAATCATGACTGCTTGAGTCCTGTGAGAGAAAGATTGTTTTCCTTCAGGTTGCCAGGTAAAATATAGGATGCTCAGTTCAATTTAAATTTCAGATAAACAGCCACTATTTATTTTTTATTTTTTAGTGTAGGTATTCAAATTTAACTAGGTGTCATATTTTATTTGTTAAATCAGGCAGCAAATTTTAGGGACAGTTTTATGAGTGAGGGAGATTTCTTCATGAGTCTCTATTGCTATTAAATATACCAATTCACTTTCATAGAGTCCAGCATGGGTAAACCTAAAAACACATTTTGCTCTGTTAAAACACTGATAGCGAAGTTCACGTCCAAACCTTTCCCTGGTGCGTGAGCTTATTTAGTTTTGAAGAAATGTGTTTTTCAACTGGACTTCCAGTAGGGGTGCTGAAGAAATGGCCAAAATATGTGCTTAGTGCCAATGAGGGGCAAAGAAAAGAGGGAAGGACATAGGGAGATGAATGATAAACATTTTCGATGATTAAGAGCTTATACTTCAGAGAAATCTATGAAGTTGAATGTCAGTCCTGCCAGGTATCTACCCATGTAAACTTGTTTAATTTAAATAAAATAAGACCATTACTGAGTTCGGTGTTTGGCACATAGCAGGTATACTATATATATATATATATATATATATATATATCCTGTCAATGATTTTACACTATTGTTATGGGAAATCTGAGTTCAATTAATATCTTCTTGCTCCAAGGACAATGCTCAAAATACCAATGCTATAAACTGGTAACAGGAAAGAGAGACATTTTATGGTAATTCAGTGAAAGAATCAAAGAACAAAATCTAATTATAATTTAAAAATTAAATAGACTGCTGCTGTTCTGCCATTTAGAAAATTCTTAATCACAAGGCAGTTTTATCCAGTTACTTGAGGATATTTGACTTCCATGGATAATTGCCTAGTGTAAACTCAGAAGACACATATTTATAGTCAGCAGTTTTGAGAAACAGTACCACAGAATATTCAAGCCTTACGTGTGATATCCATCCTCCTTGAGTTTAGTATAGTGAGTATAGGAGATGACTTAGCTCAGAAGATTAAATCTATGAGATTATCCATTAGAATATTTGACTATAGCAATATCACAAAGTGATGTGATTATTTATTAATTTCTAAAATAAATGTATTTTAATCATCTTATTTTGGTTCAGTCTAAAATATTTCCTAAGTAAATGCTTCTATTGTGCCCATTGTTCCTACTAGATTATGACTATCTTAAATCACGGTTTGTAGATATTTTATCTATAGGTTATCAGGGCCTTACACAATGTAATGAGCAAAAATAGTAAATCGAGGAAAATAGAAATTAATGAATAAAATCATTAAGGAAACAATAAGGGAAAGTCAGGATTCAGCAACTAGAGTAAAACATAGGTAGTTCATAAAAATTGTGTGACTAGCTCGGCTGAAATCACTGAGGTGTCTCTTTTCTATTTGCCTTGAAAACTATTAGGCACAATTTTCCCCAAAGTTTCTAAAGTAGTTGATAAACTTTTTGTCCTATCACATCCCTGACAGAAATGCATAATACACATGACTAAATATACTCAATGAATTAAATAAAGAAAAAATGGATTTTTCAGTCAGTCATTAATTTATATTTCAATATTGGATTAATATTATCAACTTTTCTCAAATAACAATTAAGTTTGTAACAGCTGAGATATACAATATATGTAAAAGTAAAGAGCTTACAACATTTCTTATATAGTTGAAATATTTGTCCTCAAATAGTAAGGCTGTGGGTAAAACAGCATATTATTTTCCAATCCATAGGATGGATGAGATAATAATAATATCTACTTTGCAGTATAAAATAAATTTATATTCAAAGCACTTAGAAGTATGCACAGTGTTAGTGCATGCTGACTTTTATTATCATGTTAAACAAGTCAAGTCTCTAGACTGAATATACATGACGAAGGATTAGTGTTATAAACAAGAAAAAAATAATTTCAGCAAAGGTAGATTATAGCCATGAATGAAAATTGCTACCGAGTTACAAAGTAATTGATTCGTTAATGGGTTGTTTGTTTATTCATTTCAAATAAAACATTTCTCAGGACAGCCAAGTAAAGAGAAATGGAAACAGCGTAAAACAGGAAGTTATCATATCCAAAGGAAATACTATCAGAATTTTCTAAGTAACAGCATGTTTCCTTATGGTAGGATATATCTAGAAGCTCTCAGGCATACATGGCTAATACTAGCCTACCCTTTCCTACATTTAGCAATATTTAGTGGGAACTCAAAGTAAGAAGTTAGCAAAAAGTAGCAAGACAGTGTCCATTCCTTCGAATTGTATCTCCTAGAAATAAAGGGACTGGAAATCATGTATTCCTGTTCCTTGACTCCATTAGGTCAATCCCTCTATCCCTTGTCGTGGTAGTGTCCAATGCAGTCACCACTAGCCATGTGTGCTCATTTAAATGTAAACAAATTAAACTGAAATACAGTTAAACATTAATATCCTCATTTGCAGTAGCCGCATTTCCAGTGCTCACATGTTAAATATTCCTTTGGATGGCACTGAGAGTCTTTAAGGGGCCTGAGATCAGCTTCTTTCATTTTCCCCTCTAGTAAGTAAAACATGGCTACATGAATGTGTCTCAATTCTCCTACATCTGTCTCTCCTCTCCCTTAAAGAGTGTAGCCTAGATTAAAGTCACACAAAACAAAACCTAAATTCTTCACATTGTCTGAAATCAAAGCTGGATCAAAAAATGACCTTGGACTTCATTTGGACAGTAAAATGTGAGCTGAAGTGATTGATGTGTGTAACTTCCATGAAGAAGCTTTAAGAGCCGTTGTATAATTCACCATGTTTTTTCCCTGCCTCTGAGATCATGGAAATGATGTGTTGAGATAACAGTCTTCCGTTAGCTGGGTTCCTAAGTGATAGTGTTGAGTAGAGATCCCTGGCTTACATATGATAGAGTGGGCAATTAATAAACCTTTTTGCTTTAAAGCCAAAAAAAAAAAAAAAAAAAAAAATGACCTTGGAGAGGCAAAAATGAATGTGCAGGCTATGAAGGCCTTGAATTAGAGTGTGCTGTCAGGTTATCACTGCTTAGAATAAGTCATTTATTTATGTCATTTTTTTGCCTAATTCACCAGAAACTAAATGCATATAATAATGAAATCGGAGTTGATATTGGTGGTGGTCAAGAAGCAAGGTAAGTTCATTATGAAAAGAGAAGGAAGGTAAAAGAAGCCAGGAAATATAATGGGACTTGAGAGAGGAAAGAGAAACAGCCACTGCTTTACAATTTTGACAAAAGCAGGCTGTTTGGTTAATAATAACAACCAGGAGAAAAGCAGATTTTCAACAAAAGTTCTTTTCGTGGACAAAATCTACTGAGCTAAGTGCATCTCAAATCCCCCCAGCATAAAAGCTCAAAGAGCAAACATTTTTTAATACTGACATTTCCAGTATATACAATACTTCCCTTCATGCCGAAGCCAAGCACAATTGTAACAATTTAGCTCTTGTCAATCTGCTTCGCTCTTTGCATCCTTATGCCTTGAATAGCAAGGTGAGATCTAGGCAAATTGGGCTGGGAACAGGGACCTGGCTCTGTGCAAATGCACGTTGAAATACAGACACTTGAAGGATATTATCTCAGAGTCTAACTGCCAAAAAAGTAGGTTTATGCAGGATTTTTTTCTCCCTTAGTGAAATTTGAAAACTGAGTGTTAGAAGAAATTGAGTGATTGGATAGTGATACCAGGATGTGGTCATTGTATTTATCAGTGCCATATGACCATCAGAATTTTAGGAAATATAGAATGATTCAAGTTTGTAAAGGTGGAAATGACACAATGTTTTAGAAAGTTAGATTTCGTTTTAACAGTGGTGAACAAAACAAATTGCCATGAAATGAGGGAGACCCACAACATAACATAAATGCATAATATATTTGAAGTAGTATCATTAAGTGCTATGCTGAAAAGTTAAAGTAAAATGAGGGATAATGAATGATGGTGGCTGGTATTTTAGACGAGATAGAAAGTGAAGGTGTTTATCAGGGGGGGCATTTGAGAAAGGGCTTAAATGGAGCAAAGGAGAGCAAACCACTAGACTGCTGGGAAAACCAGCTTTCCAGAATGAGAAAATACCAAGTTCAAAGGGCTTGAAGCAGCTAAGTGCTTTGGAGAGTTTGTAAAATAGGAGTCCTGTGTGGATGAATCAAATGAAGCAAGGAAAAGCGTATGACAAAATGAAGTTAGGGTCCCATTCAAAGGCCTACTGATGTAGGGTATATTTTTTAAATATATAATTGGAAACTGATCATTTCTTAGCATCATCACTGTTTCCACCCTGGTTAAAGACACCACCCTTACTTGCTTGAATGAATTATTTCAGCAAACACCTAACTGCTTCTAACTTACTGCTGTAAAATAAAGCCTTCTGTCCCCTCCTGTCAATCTGTATTTACTCATCAACCAGAGTGATCCTTTACAAAAATAACTCAAGACAACAACACTGTTTAAGACCTCCATTAAAAGGGCTTCTCTGGTGGCGCAGTGGTTAAGAATACGCCTGCCAATGCAGGGGACACGGGTTCGACGCCTCGTCCAGGAAGATCCCACATGCTGCCAAGCAACTAAGCTCGTGCACCACAACTACTGAGCCTGCGCTCTAGAGCCCACGTGACACAACTACTGAGCCTGTGTGCCACAACTACTGAAGCCCGCGCACCTAGAGCCCATGCTCCACAACAAGAGAAGCCACCGCAATGAGAAGCCCACATGCTGCAATGAAGAGTAGCCCCTGCTTGCTGCAACTAGAGAAAAGCCCGCGTGCAGCAATGAAGACCCAACACAGCCAAAAGTAATATAAATTTATAAAAAAAAAAAAGACCTCCATTAAAAATTAAAACAATCAAACAAAGTTCTTATCCTCTATATTCTTACCATAGTCTGCATGGCTGTGACTGTCACCCCTCTTTCCTTATCTTCTATTGAGTTCTTGTCCAAAGGTACCAGTTTCTTTCTGCTCCTCAAAAATACCAAGCATGACCCCACCTCAAATCCTTAGCCCTGAACCTTGGAGCAAACTTTCCTCAGATATCCCAAAGAGCATATCTTCTTTTCCACTCAGGCCGCTGCTCTCATTTTACCTCAGCAGAAAGAACGTCCACCAAACTACCATCCCTTCCTGTCAGTTTCCAGCCACTTCCTCCATTTTACTTTTCATTTACTTTTCCATTTTCTGTCTTCTTGTACCAGAATAAAAGTTTCCTGGGAGCAAGGTTTTTGTTTTATTCATTGTTTATTGGTAAAACCTAGAACTCTACCTGACCCCTCGTAGTTGGCCAGCAAATTGTTTTTTTTTTTAATAAATGAATGAGAAACTGACGATAGCAGCAAGTCAACTTGCTGACAGATTGGAGGTTAAGTGTGAGAATAACAGAGGAGTCAGGATGATAGCAAAGATTTATCCATAGAAACAGGGTGAATGGTAGCTCCATTCACTGAGATGGAAATCAGAGGAGAGAAGGAGAGTGGAGGAAAAATCAGGTGTTCTGGTTGGAAATGTTAGCTTTCATTGTTTGAGTTTAGTTTAGACTATTAAGGGCAAGTAAGGCACAACAGTAAATCATAAGTATCTTACCTAGAAGGTGATTTGAAATAGGTTTTGTAGTATAACATCCATCACAGTGTAATTGTTTTGACCAAATGTATTCTATCATAGAGTATGATAGCAGGAAATCTTTAGAAATTAGGGGTTCCTTGGAGTCTTCTAAGGAGCACATGTGGTACCAGACATATAAAAAATTCCCCTTAGGGCTTCCCTGGTGGCGCAGTGGTAGGGAGTCCGCCTGCCGATGCAGGGGACCTGGGTTCGTGCCCCGGTCCGGGAAGATCCCACATGCCCGTAGCGGCTGGGCCCGTGAGCCATGGCCGCTGGGCCTGCGCGTCCGGAGCCTGTGCTCCGCAACCGGAGAGGCCGCAACAGTGAGAGGCCCGCGTACCACAAAAAAAAAAAAAAAAAAAAAAAATTCCCCAGCCCCACTTTCCACTTTAACTAGAGTGTTTCTCCTTTAACAGGACAAAGAAAATGTTCTGAGGATAGTAAATAAAGAAGTTTTAAATAGCTTCACATTTTGAAAGCAGAAACCTGAAACTTCTTTTTCAACAAATAGAAACTGTTAGGAGCCAGAGAGGTGAAATAATTTGCCCTTGATCACAAGTTGGCTGGTGGTGGAGCCAAGTTCAAGCGAGGTCTGTTAATGCCAAGGTCATTTCTCTATGTTCTGCTCTAACACAATACATTTATATCAAAGCCAACTATCACATCATGAAAGGACTTGGGATCTGTAAAGAGACCTGAGCATAGTGGTGGTCTAAAGCCAGCTCATACTAGTTTATGAGAGCTGATTTATTAAATTTTCAGAAGTTTTGGTACCTGATTATTAAACTCATGCATAATTAAAACTTAAACTATAAAACTTACAATTAAATGATTATATTAAAAAATTAACGAACACTCAAAAATCATCTTTTTTTACTACATTTTACCATTTTCTATATTCTTGATGCTATTTGTGTCTATTGCCTCTTTATGGTATAAATACTGTATAATGCTTTGCTACTAAAACACACTTCCAAATTCTTCATTCTGACATCATGCAGGTAGTGCGAAATCTGCCATGGTGGGAGTATTTACACCACAAAAATTGTCAAATGCCATCATTTGACAGCTCTCATCCCTCATCCTTCCCACCCTCAACAGCCAGAGCTTGTTAAATATAAACCAGTACAGCATTGCCTGAAAATAAATATTACACTATTCTTTATCTTTTCTGGGATCTTGGGTAAATCATTTAACTCCTCTCTTAACTTGGCCTGAAAATTAAATACATCAATACCACCCTTATCTGATATTTGTATTGATTAAATGAGATAATATATATGAACATTCACAAAAGACTGCCCTATACACAGGACTACTATTACCCCATATGGCACATTTTTGAAAATTAAAAAAAATCCCAGTGCACTTAAAACACTGATTTGTCATAATATTATCATATTATACTGATTTTTATGACAATAAAATACAACTGCCATTTGCCAGAAAATTATCATAATAACTCTCATGTATTACTCTCTGGGAAAAATCATGTAGACTCTGTATGTTCAAGCAGCCCACAGAGTAAAAAAAAATTTTTTTTACTTTGATATATAAAGCCTCTGCCTAAATGTTCACTCACTTGTTTCTCTGTATAATTCTATTCAAAGTCTTTCTTACTTTTTTTTTTTTCCTTTGGGAGGTGTTGTCGAAGACATAACAAACAAGGAGTTGTGCATTCTTTCATTTTCTATGAAGGAGGACTCTCAGAAAAATTATCTATCTGGGGCCTAAAGCTCCCCAGCAACACTCAGTAATGCCTTGTTCTCACGTGAAACAGATGGAGTTGATAGAAGGGGTCTATTGTTCTTACACAGTACACAGTTTCTGAGACTCTTCCAAAGGGATGGCTGCGTCATCTACAGGGAGGAGGAGAATATGTCACCCTGTAGGTCTCATGTCGAAAAACAGTTTTGCTTACAAATTGTTTTTTGCTTATTCTGGTATGAGGTTTGTATGAAACTTCAGTGTCATGAATAAGGTAAGAGAAGATTGGGTTTAAGTGTCATCAACTGACTTAAAGTTGTGTTATAATATGTCCCCATCTCTGAACAATCCCTAGTCATGTCTGCAGGCTCTTAGCTCTATGAAATAGTGCCAGTTATGTCAGGCATTTTGAATCGATAGGAAATAAAGACAAGGTGAATCATTTGATTGAACTAAGTTTCTTGTTTAGTTTTCATTGTTTTCAAAAGCAATGGGGAATTGCAAACACAAAATCCAGGGTGGAGGGTCATTATGGGATAGGGAAGCATAGGTAGTCGCTAAAATTTGGCAATTTTCTAGTTATTGACCTGAGTGGTGGCTTCATTAAATTATATTTTATAACAAATATGTGTGTATTTATAATATAAGCTATAATTGTCTGTATATAATTATATACCATAATAAAGAAGATAAAATAAATTATCCTAATTTTTACAGACACTAGAGTTATAAGACTTTCACAAACTGTTACTAACCTGAATCTTCACTGCACATATAATAGCCAGGTTTTGTCTTTTTCTCTAAGCTCTGCAAAGAATTTAAGTCTATATTCATTGTGAATGTTTCATGTGATTAGAATGTTGGAATAATTATAAGTAAATAATCATAAAATTCATGTCTTTTCCAGAAAGCAAAATTAAAGCATTTAAAACATGCTTTATGTTAAATAAGAATGGTTTATTTAAAATGAATATATTCAACTTAGGTAATAAGTGTTATTTCTTCCTTTTCTGAGAAGTGTCCTTGGGTATTGAGTACCATAAGCCATTGCACATATGGAGTGAATTTTTAGAAAGAAAATCACTAGCACCTGGATTTCAGTAACATTCAAAATGTCTTTTGTATGTTTCCAGCTGGCAATATTTTTGCTCATAGAGAATGTAGGTTTATAAGTTAGTATTTTTCTTTATCCAGACCATCCTATCTCCTTTATCACCTTTCTCATCGCTATCTTATGCTTCTTTAATTATAATAAAATTGATTATGCTCTAAATTCTACACTAAGCTCCAGTGACCAATTTTTTCCATTTTCTATTTTAATTTACTTACTAAGCTTCATGCTATATACCTGAAGGCTCTCCTAACATTATTTTTATGTGATGCTGAATGATACTGCACTATTAGATATAAAAATTAGTGGACCAAATTTGAACTCCTTTCAAAATTTTATAAACTGAATGACAAATGTCTTCTAGAATCTACCAAGTTTTCAAATTTTAAAACACTTTCAGGAGATGGAAACACTCTTGGTTCTCTTCATAAATTCTGTGAACAAACAATTAACACAATGAGTTGTTTTTCCCTCACAATTTATTCCTAGAAAGGTGAACTAAGTTGGTGGACGCTTAGGGCCCAGAAGAGGTGAGAACTCAACCTAAGACTTTGATTCTTGAGATTCTCAGAATTCATCACTTCTATTTAAAATTTTCTTTACTATGTTTCTAAACCTATAGCACGTTTTTTTCCCCTTTTTTCTTTCTGTTTTTAAAGAGATAAACAGAATGATTTTATGTTTAGGCAGATTTTTCTCATAACTCTAATTCATATTTGCCTAACTATTTTGCCTTGCGGTTTACCACTGTTATTACTGCCAGTTCCTTAAAATGTGTTCCAACATCTTAGATTTAATAAGCACAATTAAGGATTTGTATTTCTATAATCATTAAAAATAATTTCACGATGATATACTCAAAAGATATAATTTCTTCAATAGCTTGTATAAATTAACAGCAACAGTACCCCTTGATGATGCCGTGGGGACTTCTGTATTAACATAGACCCAAGGAGCCAGAGGGAATAGCGAAGGAGAAGGGCAGTAGCCGGGAACCAGTTCCTCTCAAATCTTTGCATTAATAATGGCTTCTTGCCATTCAAGAGCAAAAAGATGGAGCAAAGCCAGCAGTACCCAAACTGTAATAGCCCATGGTAATTCAAATGTGTGATTCCAAAAAAAAAGAAAAAGCAGAAATAAAAGTTCACAGCACTTCCTTGGGAGTTTGATTTTTTTAATTTTGCAGAAATCCTAGGGGCATGCATGACCTTTATCCTACTACCTTGTCTCACACCCACACCACCACCCACTGGTTAAAGTCAATGAGTGGTCAGGAAGAAACTTTTTCTTCTCAAGTAGCACCACTTCACAACACTCCTCTTTTTTACCAATGTAAACCTTTGAAGGGCTTTCCTCCATTTGTTTGCCTTTGCCTGATCTTTCTAGCTGTCAGAAGATGATGTTTTACATTTTAGGAGAACTGTAATTGTACGTAATGTCTCAGGCTGGATGATACACATTCCAGACATATGCTATTAAAGTTATAACTATTATTTGAATCATTATATAAATTACCCAGTAATTACAAATGTAATGAAGATCCATTTCAGCATAAGTCATCAGATAACAATTTTAATTTATTTTAAAGAAACATCCTTAGACTTCTTTCAAAAGGAAAAAATATACATATCTGCCATTTTTTGGAACTAAACAAACAAACAAAAACTTAATAGCATTTTTTCTGACTCTGTACATAAAAGAGAATTTTTTTTTGCCCCAAAGCAACTCCTGTCCATTAGAGATACTTGCCAGATGCCATAAGATCTTCTGCACTGACAGATTCAGTGGCTATTTGGAAAGCTTCGCTGCCACCTGCAGCTGCACCTGCTGTGAGGTTTTACTTGTAGATTTCTTGGTGAGTTCAAAATCTATTGCCTAGATTAGTAAAATGAGCCTAATCCTAGAAGCAATTTTCTAGTATAGCTAAGGAGTTTCCCTGGGTAGGAGTGGACTATACAGATATGTTCTTCCCTTGCAGATTTACATGAACCAATGGTTGTATAAACAGTAAATAAATTGTGTATTGGGATGTAATTTTCTTCATTAACTAACATTATTGTACTAAAATTGCCTAGTTCGGAATTTACCATAGAGTTAGTCCTCAGATAAGTAGTGAATTTAAAAAGAAGATATTGACTCTAGAATCTTCTGCTTTTTCTATTCTGTAATTTCATCTGCTTCTAGCAGAAATTTAAAAAAAAAATTGTGTTTTGTGATTTTATAATGCTGTATTTGTTTCAAAATAGGAAATCTTTAACTTATCAAATTGGAAATGAAAAATCCAAACTTGACACCATGTCCTTGTGGGTACTGGTCAATGTGGTCCCAAGGGATAGTTCTGATCTCAACTCTCACCACTCTCCCCAGTTCATAGTAGTCTAACCACTCTGAATTATTGAAGATCTTCAAATATACTAAGTAACCCTGGTCTCAGGGCCTTTACCCATGCTCTTTCTTAGGACTGAAACAGCAATTCCTTAGGTATCTGCAAACCTGGGCTCCCCCTCTTCATTTGTGTCATCCAAGCAGAGAAGTCCACTCTAAATGTCCTGCCAAATATATCAGTGTCTCACCACACAGTCATTAAAAGTTCTTTTAGCCTGATTCATTATTTTTCTAATTTTTAGCATCACCAGATATGTTATAAATGGATTTGCTTATCTGTTCATTAATTGTCTCCTCCCAAAGGGTATAAGTTCCACAAGTACAGGAACTTCGAGTATTTTGTTTTCATGGTTCAGTCCTTTGTGCAAAATGAGTAGTTCACAAATATTTGTTTAATAAATTCACAGAAGAATGATACATTAGACTTTGGTGTAGCTTAAAAGACCACTTTCCGTAATTTATTTTCAAAATTAACAAAATATTTAATGTCTTAACAGATTAAATAACTGAAGTTGACTTTCTTTTGCTGTGAAATTGACATTTTCATGGATTATATAAAATAGTAAACTAAGCTTTTTCTTAGTATTCTAATAGTTTGAAATTATGGCAGAATGAGAGGACATACTTTGGTAAAGATATATTTTTTTAAAATTTTTATTGGAGTATAGTTGATTTATAATTTTGTGTTATTTTCAGATGTACAGCAAAGTGAATCAATTATATATATATATATATATATATATATATATGTATATATATATTTACTTTATTTTAGGTTATTTTCCCATATAGTTCACTACAGAGTATTAAGAAGAGTTCTCCCTTCTATACAGTAGGTCCTTATTAATTATACATTTTATGTATAGTAGTATGTATATGTCAATCCCAATCTCCCAATTTATCTCTCCCCTTCCCCACCACTTTCCCCCCAGTAACCATAAGTTTCTTTTCTACCTCTGTGACTCTATTTCTGTTTTGTAAATAAGTTCATTTGTACCATTCTTTTTTTAGATTCCACATAGAAGCGATATCATATATTTGTCTCTCACTGTCTGACTTCACTCAGTATGACAATCTCTAGGTCCATATATGTTGCTGCAAATGCCATTATTTCATTCTTTTTCATGGCTGAGTAATATTCCATTGTATATATGTACTACATCTTCTTTATCCATCCCTCTATTGATGGACATTTATGTTACTTCAGAGTCACTTTCTTACTCACGATCTTATTCATATAAAGCAGCACATTACCTCCAGTATTAGGGATTCTGTTTGACAAAGTATCAAAGAATCACCAAATAAGACATTTTAACCAAGATAGGGACAGTCTCAATGTCACTTAACCTCAAATCAATGTAACTTTTTCTCTTCCTTTTAGATGAGAATGGACTACATGAATTTAAGGATGTTTTCAAATGAAGATGGCCATAGTTCTATAATTGTCAATTAATTGAAAAAGTCTGCTTCTACTCAAGATGTCAGACAATTTGTTTATGATTTTAACATTTTAGAGTTTTTATTTGATGTCTTTGATTTATTATCTTTTTATTTGCTTTATTTATAAAATAAAGTAAGTTTGGATTTATTTATTTAGTGAATTTAATTAATATGTATTCTACTATTAAGTTTATTCAATATATTGTGCCCTAACACCCCTTAAGTAGATTTTTTTTCTGTGTCTTTATCACTTATTTCTTATAAGGTCAGGTTCATCTGTTTCTTTTGTTTTTCATCTACAGGATTTAAAAATAATTAGTACAACACATGATTAAAGTTAAAATGCTATAGAAAAGATATACATAGAGAAATCCTGTTTTCATTGATGTCCCTCTACCACAATTTTTCCCTACTCTTATTTTTATTAGACAATTGATGATCCTTATGAATGTGTGTGTTTTGCTAATTTAAACATGATAGCATGTGTATTATTTTTCCTCTTACTTATCTAGAAATTAGTATATGATACACAAAATGCTGTATTTTGCTTTCTTAAGTTTGCAATATATCCTAGATTTCTCTTTATATTAGTACATTATTTTTTAGGGTTGCATAGATCTGCCAAGTAAAACAACCAGTTTCTTCAGCTGGATATGTAAGTTGCTTTCAATGTTTGCTGGTATAAACAATGCCACAATAAATAACCTTATACATATACCATTTCATATTTCTTCATTGTATATATATATCCCAATTAGATTCCTCAAATTGGGGTTGCTGTGCCAAAGAGTATGTGTGTTAGTAATTTTTATTGATATAGCCAATACTCTTCTGCATAGTTTTACAACAAGAGCAATAATATACGGAAGTATATTCACACATCTTTGCCAACAAATATTTGGATTTTAGCCAATTTGGTATATGAAGAATGTTATATCTCAGTATAGTTTTAATTTGTATTTCTTTTATATGAGGGAGGTGGAACATCTTTTTATCTGTTGAAAGGGTATATATATATATATATATATATATATATATATATATATATTTGCTTATGAACAATTTGTATTTTTTGCCATTTTTCTATTTTTTTGGTCTTGTTCTTAACAATTACTTGAAGTTTCTTTCTCTATTAAGGAAATTAAAGCTTTGTGACATGGGTGGCAAATATCTTTTCTCAGTTGGCTCTTGTCACTTTTATGTTTTATTTTCTTCATGATGTTTCTTTAATTTTTCTTATTTTTGTACAATTTTTAAGGGTTACTTTCCACTTACAGTTACTACAATATATTGGCTATATTCCATTTATTGCATAACACATCCTTGAGTCTATCTTACACCTGATAGTTTGTACCTCCCACTCTTCCTCCTCTTATTGCCCCTCCCTTTCTCCCCACTGGTAACCACTAGTTTGTTCTCTATATCTGTGAGTCTACGTCTTTTTTGTTATATTCATTAGTTTGTTGTATTTTTTGAAATTCATGTATAAGTGATACCACACAGTATTTATCTTTCCATCTGACATCTCACCCATCTTTATTTTTCTTTGTCATGCAGTTTATTTTTCACATTGTTTTTATTGTTAATGTATCAAATTTGGTAGTTTTTATTTTTTACCCCAAACCATCTGAAACGAAAATTTGCTGTGATGAACTTACATATGTGTCATAGCAAAAACATTAAAGTAAATTCATGAGAATTGGTTAGAGAATGTGGAGTGTACTGTCGTCCTGTCTTAGCTGCAGTGCCTGTAGGATCACACCTCCTGCCAAAAATGTTTATGTGTTCTAACTCTCACTAACCTTTACCCACCACCACTGTAACAGTGCCTGTAGATTCTATGTCTTTCTTCTATGAAATCTCCCTGGAGCATTTCTTCAAGTGGTAAATGCCATGTTTTTGAAATTGTCATTTTTGTTTATTTTGCTGTTTTTTTTTAGTTTTTTTATGTTTGAAACAAAGTATTTAATGGAGTTTATTTATATAACAGATTATGTTCATTGCAGTATAGAAATAAAGGAAAATTTGTATTGAATACCACAGGTATCACTGCATGCAGAACACCAACACACCAAATAATAAGTTCATTAAGTGTTAAATTATTAGGTAACTGATGTTTTAAATGCTTTATGTTCTGCAAAAGCCCATGGAGAATTGTTCTATTGCTGTTTTAGAGTGTTTATTGACATCTGGGGAAATTAGCTGGAGGTTTTGGATGGGCCAATTGTATTATTATTATTTCCATTTAATATAATGGAATATAGGCTCCCTCTATCCGAAAATTTGCCATCAGCATGTTGACTAGCATGTGTTAGATTCAGATAAACAGTGTTGTTTGTACTTGTATGAATTCTTTTCTTTTCTTTTCTTTTTCACATTTAGATCTTTGATATATTTGAATTCTACCTGGTGTTTAGTGTGATCTGTAGTACCAAATTTTTTCTTCTGCCATATGGTTACCCAGTTGTCCCAACTCCATTTATCAATAGACTCCATCTTTACTCAACTTCTTTAAGATGTTATTTCATAAACTGTATTCACCTATGTACTTGTATGTATCCAACTCTTAACGATTATCCTTTTTTGGAGGTGCAGAAACCTCTTTGAGATGGTAATTACATTTCCTTTGATATATATCCAGAAGTGGAATTACTGGATCATAGAGTAATTCTATTTTTAATTTTCCAGGAAGCTCCTTACTGCTTCCTGTCATAACTGGCCCAATCTATATTCCCACCAATAGTGTACAAGGGTTCCCTTTTCTCCACACTTGTTATTTCTTATCTTTCTGATCATAGCCAGCCTAAGAGATGTGATATGATATCTCATCATGGTTTTGATTGCATTTTTCTGATGATTAGTGATATTGAGCACCTTTTCATGTATTTGTTGGCCATTGGTATGTCTTCTTCAAAGAAGTATTTATTCAAGTCCCTTGTCCATTTAAATTTTTTTTTCAATTTATTTAAACTAAAAAAAAAGTTCACCCATTTCTTCCACTCACGTCTGCCAACCACCAATGTACTCTCTATATCTAAGAGCTTGTTCTTATTTCAGTTAGTATAATGTCCTCAAGGTCCATTCATGTTATTGCAAATGGCAAGATTTCATTCTTTTTTACAGCTGATTAATATCCCATTATATACATATATATGTGTGTGTGTGTGTGTATATATATATATATATATATGTATATGCACAAGTTTATTTTTCCATTTTTCTAACGATGGACAGTTAGATAGTTTCCATATCTTTGTTACTGTAAATAATGATTTAATGAACATGGGGTGCATATATCTTTTCAAGTTAATGTTTTTATTTTCTTCTGATAAATACCCCACAGTGGAATTGTTGGATCATATAGCAGTTCTATTTTAACCTCCATACATTACAGCATTTTTCACAATAGTCAAGACATGGAAACAAACTAAATATCCATCAATGGATAAAGAAAATGTGATATAGATAGATAGATAGGAATATTACTCAACTGTAAACAAGAAGGAAATCTTATCATCTGCAACAACATGGATGAACCTGGAGTACATTATGCTAAGTAAAATAAGCCACACAGAAGGATAAATACTGTATGATCTTACTTATATATAGAATCTAAAAAAGTCAAACTCATAGAAGCAGAGAGTGGAATGGTGGGTGCCAGTGGTGGGGGAAATGGGGAGATGTTAGTCAAAGGATATAAACTTTCAGTTATAAGATGAATAAATCCTAGAGATCTAAGTATAACATGGTGTTTATAGTTAATAATACTGTATTGTATACTTGAAATTTCCTGAAAGAGTAGATCTTAACTGTTCTCACCACACACACAAAAGGTAACTATGTGAGGTGATGGATGTACTAATTAACTTGAC
The DNA here is from genome assembly GCF_003676395.1 of Aethalodelphis obliquidens. NCBI lineage: Eukaryota > Metazoa > Chordata > Mammalia > Artiodactyla > Delphinidae > Aethalodelphis > Aethalodelphis obliquidens. The sequence goes on along the minus strand of NW_020837957.1, from coordinate 16,606,611 downwards.
ATAGCAATCATTTCAGTGTATATGTATGTTAAATCATGACACTGTTCATCTTAAAGAAAGATATCACATTGTACAACCTAAATATATACAATTTTTATTTGTCAATCATACCTCAGTAAAGCTGGAAAAAACAAACAACAGCTAAAATTTTTCCCCAATTAATGGCAAACACCAAACCACAGATTCAAACTCACTAAGCAGAATAAATACAAACACATGTATACACATGCCTCCCCCTCACACACACATACTCACACACACACTACTAGACATATAATATTTAAATTGTAAAAAATTCAATTGACTATATATTTCATGTTTAGACTTTATCTTCTGTTCCATTGATCTATTTGTCCATCATTATGTCAATACTAAATTGTCATGATTATAAAATAATCAAAATAAGTCTTAAAATTTAAAAAAAGTTAAAAATCCTTTAGAGCTCTGCCTAAGCTTTCTTATCTTCTCATTCTCTAGACTATCCTTTAGGAATTTTAATCATTCTTAGAAATTTATCTCCTATATGCTGGTGACTCTCAAATATAAACTTCCAGCTCTGTTCTCTCTTGAGTTTTGCATCTATCGAATTGCGTACTTCACTGATTTACTGTCCAAAAGGAATCTCAGCCTCAAAATGTACATAACTTAGTCAAATTTCCTGCTCACGGATGTCCAATAACCAGTCTTTTATGTCAGTTAATAACAACACCTTCCATGCAGTTGCTCAAACATTTACTTCATCACTTCTTCACATCCACATTCACACCCAATCATTAATTATGTCCTCTTTTTTATTTCCTAAATAACTGTCAAAACTATTTGATTCTCTCCACCTTCATTGCTACCACACTAGACAAGAAATCATGATCTGGTTTCTTTCTCTTCTTTCACTCATTTTTGCACCACTTCAGTCCATTCTTCATACTGCTTCTCACACAAAGAATGTTTGAGGTAGAGATTTGATAATGCCATTTCCTGATGACAATCCTTTTATGGCTTCCACTTAACTATGTAATAAAATCCAATATATTTTACATGGTTTACAACGTTCCCACGATATGTTAACCACCAACCTCTCACCTTTGTTATTTAACTCCAGGCATATGAGTTTCTTTCGAGTTCTGAATGCATCATGCTATTTCTGCCTCTGAAATTTCACATACAGTATTCTCACTTCCAGCAATAGTCACTCACCCCCTGTTTATTTTTCCTGGCTAACGTTTCTTCATTTTCAAGTCTTAAATGACATTCCTCAAGAAGGCATTCACCAGTTCATTCCTTCAACAAATATATATATCAAGAACAAAGTATGGGGCTTCCCTGGTGGTGCAGTGGTTGAGAGTCCACCTGCCGATGCAGGGGACACGGGTTCATGCCCCGGTCCGGGAAGATCCCACATGCCGCAGAGCGGCTGGGCCCGTGAGCCATGGTTGCTGAGCCTGCGCGTCTGGGGCCTGTGCTCCACAACGGGAGAGGCCACAACAGTGAGACGCCCCCCCACAGAAAAAAAAAAAAAAAAAAAAAAGAACAAACTATGTATCAGGCACACTTTAAGGTATTGGGGGTATAGCATTTACCAAAGCTTATGGAAGCTGCCTTCTATTGTGGGAGAAGGCAGATGTAAGCAAATATGAATAAGTAAATCCACGGAATAATAGATAGATAGGCAGTACTGATACACACTCATTATGCACTGGAAAAGTGGTTCTGTTGGTCAAAATATTGAGATACATATTTTATCCACTGCCCTGAGCTTCCAAATTAACCCAGTTCTTCACTCCAGGACTCCCAGACCATCTATGCCTGGCACAGCAGGGGTTCTCCCCCTCCTCTGCCTCCTGCATTTATTTTGCTTAGTTGGCACTAGAGCCTTTCAATCCTCCAAAGGTACCAATTCCCAAGCACTATCAATTGATCCCCCAGGGATTCTGAAGCTCCTACCCTTCTGACATGCATGGCCCTGTGACCCTGGTAAACTATACTTAAGCATCATTGAGAGGGTCATCCTACTATCCAGCCCACCAAGGTTTCTGTTGATTAATCTCCCTCTACTTCTTAGCATCCAGGAGCCTGCACAGAATCCAATAAGAGAAACAGTAATCCCTAGAGACAACACTGGAACTTTTGCCGACAAATGTCTAGCTCCTCTTTCCAAGCACATCTATGACCACTGCCCTGCAAATAATCTCTGAGTCACACTTTTGTGGCTGCTTGTGGAAATCGCTTGATGAACATGATCCAGTAGTAAGAAAGATGATGATGATGCAAAAGACATGGAAGAATTGCCAGAGAGATTCTTTCAATAGGTTTCAGAAATGGAACTTCCTATACAGATATATGATCTGGCCTTAGATACAGGAATGAGTGGTTCATACAAAGCAGCAAGATGAAGGTGGGGGTTATATGCACAGGCGATGGTAAGGAGTGGATGTGATTATAGAAGCCCTCGCTTTGCTTCTATTTTTTGGGAGAATGAGATGCATGCCATTAAGTGAGAGTTAGTATGTAGAAACAATTATAGAGAACACCAAGTCTACACCAAATATCTTTGCTACATATACTTTTACAACTCTTTACTTCCTGTTTCCTAACTCTCCTTATATTTTTAATTTCTTGTAAAATATATGTCGTGACCATAAGTTCTACCATATTCTTTCCAGCTTTGTCTGGCATAGTGTAGCCATAAAATAAATATTGATTGAATTGAACTAAAATAAATTGGAAAATATGGAATAAAAAGAAAAACAATTGTATGGAATGGAGTGGGACAGTATGGAATAATTCCCAGTTTGAATGACTCTTGTTATTTACTTAAAAAAATAAAAAGAGAGAGAGAATGTAGTAAGAGAAAAAAGAATATTAAGAATGTTTGTGAGGAATGACAAATTTGGTTTTGAATATGCTGATTTTCATGTGGTTAGAATCCATCCAAATGGAGAGTTTACATAGGAAGTAAGATGTACACGTGGAGAGTTTAGGAGTGAGATTCAGGCTACATATATATAGATTTGGTTATCATCAAGCTAAAGGGGTATAGGTAGTCGTTGAAACTGTATGTGATTTTGTGTGTTGCCACCTAACAATGCTTTGTAATTAGAAGCCAGGGAGGCAAAAATTAAACCTGAGATAACACCAACATTTAAGTCAATGAACTGGATTTTGCACTTACATTTCCTTTTCTTGTTAATCATTAAACAGTTTATGCATTTTTTCCTCGTCCTCATTTTCTCCTTCTCCTTTATTTTTTCTTGCAGAAAGATTTTAAGCTCCTAGAAGGCAACATTTAGAGCTTTTATTTTCTAAACCCCAAGTGCTGTTCACATTGAGTTTGATAACGATTTGTCACTTGCTTATCTAGTTATGTTGGTGTTGCTAGAGGATAAGTATGTTGAGTTTAGGTCTAAACTTAGAAAACTCCTTTGGAAAGCTGACTCAGATGACATAAAATCGTGGAAAACAAAGTAGTTTTTCAAAAAAAGGCAAGCTGGCATTGGCAGCTTAATCATTTTTCACCTTTTGATTATTATATAACCTCACATTTCTTTTTCTTATATCTTACTGCCCCATAATCCTTATTCTTTCAAACCCCATTATGTCACCACACATTTCATTTCCCCTTTGAAAAAAACCCATTATTTTACTCTTTATAATATAAATGCAGTCTAATTTGGGCATAGGGCCTGACACTTAGAGTGCTGTAAGTTCTTTCCATTGTAAGCACCAGGCCAGAGTAAAGACTAGTGTTGCTAACAGGTAAAGATATTGAATACTGCTGAAGACCTTTTTCAATGAAAACAATCAAGTGCACATGTGTGAAAAAGAAAAGCTGACACTATGAGGTCAAAAGAGCAGTAGCTGGTGGCAATTTAGCAAGGCAATAAACAGCTTTCAATAAAGCTAAGTTTTATTAATGAGGTAAGAATTCTTTCCTTATAGGAATTACAGGTTCACCAAATGCCTGGAAACATTTTGAACATTGGGAGAGAGAAGTGTTAGTGGACTCAGATAGAGTTCTAGTGATTTTGCTGCTTTATTTAGAAAATGTTATTCTGAAATTAGAGTAATAGAGATACCATGACTTACTTTCCTCATAACATCAAAAAGAATTTTAGTGTAGACGATGGTGAATTCTTATCCTTTTATTCACATATTAATGCAACGCTTCTAGAAGAGATAAGAAGAATTCAGATTGTTAGAATTAATTTGCAGAATCGTAGAGTTTTTAAGATCATTGACTTTTATATTTGTCCCTCAATAAACCCTGTCCTCAAATCTTTTCCTTACTCTGCCCTTCTAGCGCATACTCTTGCTCCTGGGTTTCCGTCGGCATCTAAGATCCATTGCTTGTTAAAGTCCTTTAGCTGACTTCACTGATTCACTGTCTCTGTGTAGACACAGCCAGTGTGTTTCCTCCTCTGTGTATTGTGCTCACCTACGGATTTTGGAAGTGATAGAGGAAGAGGTAGGTATGAGGACAAGGGGAGCAAATGACATTCATAAATAAGAGCGAGAACAATGCAATTCAAATTGACGACCAGAACAACAATGCTGTAAATAATGCACCCACAAAGTGAACAAATATATCTACTCTGCAATTGCTACACTCCCTATGCCTGATCTGGCATGCTGTTTAGCTACCTTTGAACACTTTGAGGGATGAAAGTAAGAACAAAAGATTTAGAACACTGCAATAAGTAAATCCTTGCCTGGCTTGTCAAATTACATACTTACTTTACAATATTTCACAGGTGGTGTTCCTGACCTGACTCCAGGCTAAGAGATTCACATAGCAAGTTTCTATACCTTAGCATATTTGCCTATAGAGAGATTTTAATACCTTCTTTGGAAAAATGTATCATGCTCAAAGACAAAATAAGTAGCAGGTTTTAACTTCACAAGCGCTGAAATATAATTTATTTTCTTTACATTTATTTTTATTTTGCTCATTTGTTTTGTTCCACGTGTGGTTTTATGTTTTGCTCAGTTGGATGATGAACACCCGGAGCATATGACGTACAGTATCTAGCAGAGTACCAGCTACCTATCCAGTGCTACTCTGTGCAAACGTGGAATGTTAAAGATGTGGAAAGTTAGACATCATTTATGGATATATTCAACAATTTATGTGCTAGACCCTGTGTTATATCTTCGAGATGAAAATATGATGAAAAGACCCTCAGTCCAGGGGAATGTCTTTTTTTGTTTCTCCACAGACAGTAACATATGTAAAGGACTGGAGGGTCATCTAAGAATAGATAAGCATTGTTCCTCTACTTGTGGACCTTTATTTCTAATCAGGATGAAGACTGACTAGAAATAAAGATAGAAAAAATATCTTTTTTCTCTAGAAAAAAATAGAGTTTTAATTACGATTTGACCATGCAACAAACCAATATATAGGGAGCGATGAATGTGTATCAGGGGAGTAAGACCTAGTCTGGAGGGTTATATTATAAAGTGTGTTGTTGTTCTTTTGTTTTTTGTATTTTTTTAAAAGAAAGTGACTTTTCAGTTGTTTTAAAGATTGAAAGAATGAGTAGTTTGTAGGAAAAAAAAAAATCCAAACAGAAGGAATGGTCAATGCAAAAATCCTGAGGAGTAAAGATGAGAAACATCAGGATCTAAAAAAAAATATCAAAGGAGTTGGAGAACTTCAAGAGGAAGGTGGTGGTAATGTCATAGACATTAACAAATGCCAACAAAGATGTTGTTTTATTAACTCTCACTTAAATGAGCCATAATTTGATTTTAATCAAGTTGCCAACATGATTATGAGCCAGTGCTGTCAGATATTCTTGCATACTATCTATTAGCATTCTGCCATTCTTATGAAAATATTTAGATTAAATCACAGGAGAACAGACTTAACACACAAAATGTTTAAGAACTCTTTGGATACACTCTGTAAATTTTCACATATTTGACAAGTCAACCTCACACAAACACATTTATGCCCCACTTACCCCAATGTCACTTTTCACATTGTCTCTTCCTCAAGCCCACTGAAGTATGTATCACTGCTGACACCTGCTTGGCTTCCTTCAACTTCCTTGACACGGTTTTATCCAAACCCTCCTGATCCCTATCTAACTGTTGATTCTCTGGCTCTTTTTCTCCTCTGTTTTGCTCAATATAAGTGTCTCTGGATTTTTACCCTGGCTCACTTGACTTTCTTCTCCATATTCTCTTCCTTAATAATGTCATAAGTATTTGGAACACTGTAGCAGTTGATAGCATTTCTAATAAAAGTAAACTTTATTTATTACCAGATACTATGGTAAGTGGTGTGTTTTTATTTTTAATTTTTTAACCAAATCTATCATTACAATTAATGCTTAAAACAACACTCTTTCTATCTGCTGCCTCTTTCTTCCTTGGTTTACAGTGTAGTACACAAATGACCCAATAAGAAAGTATTATTAGGTTTTCTATTTTATGATGAGAAGTGTGAACCTTAAGAATGTTAGCAATTAGCTCAAGATCACACATTAAGTAGCTGCAGACCAAGGATTCAAACTAGACAGGCTGACTTGAGATCACAAGCCTGGATCATAGTTAAAGACTGCCTCATTAAAGACTGATCACAGGGGCTTCCCTGGTGGCTCAGTGGTTGAGGGTTCGCCTGCCGGTGCGGGGTACACGGGTTCGTGCCCTGGTCCGGGAGGATCCCCCATGCCGCGAAGCGGCTGGGCCCGTGAGCCATGGCCGCTGGGCCTGTGCGTCCGGAGCCTGTGCTCCGTGACGGGGCGGCGGGGGGGGTGCTGCAACAGTGAAAGGCAAGACTGATCACAGAAAGTAGAATCAACCCCAGAATGATGTTATGTGATAATTGTATAGGCTTAAAAACTAGTAAGGCATATTTTTGAATCCCCACATCATCAGTTATTAATTGTATGACTCTGGATAAATTTCTGAACTTCTCTGAGTTTTATTATTTATCAATAAAATTAATATTTAAAAAGTCCCAACTATAGTTTTGTTATGATGATAATACATGCAAGCATTTAGTAGTCTGCCTAACACTTAGTCAACATTTAAAACTATTATTCTTCTTTGGTAGTCTCCAGGGTAATATATTTCTTTAGTTTTCAATGGATTCACTGTTGAATATCTATTCTTATATTGACTTATTAAATATAGGTCTGTTAAAATTTCCTTCTAAGATATAGGTGAATTTTTCCATAGTTCTTTCTTACTATGAAGATAAAAAATATTAACTCCCATCTAGTGTCCTGCTAGAGATGTAATGCCCACACATGACCACTGTACCTAATGTCTTATTACATCAACACTTCAGGTCCATTTTAGACCAGTTTTCTCTAATTGTTTAAGCCATTGATATAGTTGTTTAGATTTAGTCATTATGATATATTTTAGTGCTCACTTCAGCAGCACATAGGCTAGAATTGGAACAATACAGAGAAGATTAGCATGGTCCCTGCACAAAAATAATGTGCAAATTTATGAAGTGTTCTATATTTTTACATGGTAATTGTAAAGCATAATTCTCGCTGCTCTAATTCTAACCAGGATATCAAATTAAATAAAAATCATAACAATCTGTAGAAAGTAATAATTTCAAAAGGAATAATCTTTTATTTAGTTTAGTGTATTTAATTGCATTTACTTTGTTCTACTTATATACATCCATCTACTTAGTTTTTACCCTTATCTCCTCTGAATTAAAATAACTTCAACTTCTTTAAACTATCTCTTCTACATAATTTAACAAAGTGCTCTTCTAACATATTTCTATGCCACATTTCTTTTAAAGCACACTACTTTCTTAATATTCAAAATGATAATTCTGTCTACATCAGTTTATTGAATGATTTTTAAAAGCAAATCATTATTTTAGGAGCTCTAGCAAAGTCGTAAATGAGCATGGCTTGACCCATTGCCTTGAGGGACTTGTAATTCAAGGAACGGAAAGATGTCTACCAAACCCAGTTCTCTTAATAGTATCAGCTAGCTTAAAAAGCACATATTTGCTTAAACAACCATTTTTTTTTCGTCAAAATAATCATGTTCCTTTACATAATTCTGTATGCTTTACAAATTGTTTTTGCACGTATCATCACATTTTCACAAGGATCCTTTTTGGAGAATTCTCCCACTTCACAGATTGGGAAATCTAGCCTCCCTGGGCCTCAGTCACTTAACTACGCATTAAGTTAATATTGGCATCCACAGGAGGAAAGATCTTGAGATTTTTCCTTACTCTTGTCTCTTTGCTCCTGCAAAAACAGGAAGGATTGTCATCTGAATGGTCATGATCAAGGACAGGATTCAAAAAAACACCTAATATTAATGTCCTTTCTTATATCTCTTCCTTGAAAGGGCAAGGACCATTGTTTATTGCTTCAAGGAATAGAAGAAAATTCATACTAGAAGTTAGAAATTTAGATTATCTTCCTATTTCTCTCACTAAATGGGAAAAAAGACTAATTTTGAGAGAAACTGTGTACTGATATTTTGTTCAGTGAAAGTAGAAAAACAGAAATCCCTTTCAGATCCTTGCTCTCCATCTCCATATGAAAGATTTAAAGGGAAGAAAATTAAATAACAATGTATTGCTGAAAGTGGACTGGTGGCTCCAGGCCACCAGTTGGATTTAGGCACCAGGTTAAACTTCAGATATAAGCAGACTTATGTCTATTTCAACCTCTCTTCCCTTTAACCCACAGCTCTAGAACCACAATCCTCAACAGTTCCTAAGCCAAAAAGCTCTTAGTACCACAAACATTTTCCAAAATTTGTGGAAAACTCATTTGCTGTTAAAACATGACTGGAACTGTTTTGCTAGTGTTTCTTAGTATTGTTAAAAACAAAGCCAAGGACCCAAAAAGTAGCCAGTTTTGTAAGCCCTATGTCACCAAACTGAGACTTAATTACAATTGCAGCTCTCCCAGAAATAGAATCTTAAACTAGTCAATCAGGAATTGCCTGATCAACACTAGTTAGGTAATGTGCCTGATAGACCTCTGACATCCTGTAAAGAAAAGTTACTTTGCAATAACCAACCTGTTCTTTGGCCTAGTATAACTTCCTTGTTCCTGCTTTCTTCTGCCTATAAAAGTCTTTCATTTTGCACAGTTCCTCAGAGCTCCTTTCTACCTGCTGGGTTAAATGCTGCCCGATTCATGAATCATTGAGTAAAGCCAGTAGACCTTTAAAAATGACTCAGTTGACTTTTTTTTAACAGTTTGAATAGTCATGCTTTGTGAAGAAATGGTAGTGTATTAAACTAAGGGTCCCTGGCCAAACCCTCACATTATTTTCACTATACTACCTTGTGAGGGGTAATGGCCCAAACACCTTATTATATGCAGTGAACACCCCTTCTAAAATATCAACGATTCTGAAATCTGAAAATCATTTCTCCCGAAGGGTCTCCCCTAACCTGTGATGTTGACTTGAACTACACAGATGGCCCAGGCAAGAACAAGGCAGAGAGAGTAAAACTGTATTTTTCCTCTAAGAGACTTGATTATGGGTCAACTTAATATTCATGTTATATGTATGTGAAAGAAGGAGATAAAGAGGGGGAGGGGAAAAGGAGAGATTATTCTTTGAATGCTGACATCAAAACTCCTTTATTACTCACAGCAATAGCAGTACCAGTGTTTCAGCATGTGTTCCAGATCTCTGAAATCTAGTTCCCATAGGGTGAGGTAAAGAGGAAGAGATATGGGCTTCTCTGGAGGCGCAGTGGTTGAGAGTCCGCCTGCCGATGCAGGGGACACGGGTTCGTGCCCCGGTCCACATGAGCGGAGTAGCTAGGCCCGTGAGCCATGGCTGCTGAGCCTGCGCGTCCAGAGCCTGTACAACAGGAGAGGCCACAACAGTGAGAGGCCCGCATACTGCAAAAAAAAATAAAAAAAAAAAAAAAGAGGGCGTGACATCTATTCTCATAGAGGTGTGTTTTTAGTTTAGGAATCCAGTCTTTTATAATGGACAGTAAACCTGCCTGACCTTTGCTCCAGAAGCAGACATTTCCTTTGTTATATTGGATGGTAAACTAATCCCCCCCATTTGCTTAGAATGTGGGTGGGGGGGAAGGAGGGGAAAAAAGGGACTATATCTTTCAAGGCTGTTTGCTCTACAAACATCTTTGATAAGATAGTCCAGAAAAAGGTGGTCCAGGCCCTTTCTCAAAAGATGTGCAGAAATATGAGACATCTATGAAAATTGTCTCCTAACAATGTCTTCATAAGATCACATTTGTTACAAAATTAAAATGAAGACTTCATTAAATATTTATTTGCTTTTTAGTCAAGTCTTCATGTAAATTACCCATGTTTTCACCACCTGATTATTACATATAATTAAGAGTTAACTGTTTCAATTCTCGTGCCCAAATGGATAAAATTAAAAACAATTTAAGCCACTCATGGGGTTTCAGAGCTGCATATGTTTTTATATAATCATACTAGTATTTCTTATGAAAAGTAACTAAATAAAATAAATTCAGAAGTCAGCTGTCATTCGTAAATGAAGAATATTATTGAATCATTCATTGGGGATATATTTTATGTGGTATGTCCCAAATATTAAGAGCTTCTTTTATTTTTAAATACTTTCTCCCTTTAAAAACGTTCACAATATTTTAACAGTTGGCAATTATTTAATGATACAAGATAAGAATTGACGTTTTGTTGGCTAGTAATTTGAAAAGTGTTAAGAACTATTAATTCTCCCATATTTTTTACTTGAAGACAGTTATAGAAAATGATTTGCTATGATGCCAGATTCAACAAGTTGTATCTTTTAAAGTTATATTTGCTTTTAAACCATTTGTTTACGTAGCAGTCATTTATTTATTTATTTTAGCTATAAGTAGTAATCAAATAACCATGTTTGGTCTTTAGAAATCAAATCTCCCTAAGGATATTTACTTTATTTATCGTATAAGTGTAACTTGTTTGAAAACATAACAGATTTCTGGATTTCCCTTTCTTGAAATGGTTTGTGTTAGAAAAATAAATAAATGCTAATAGGAATAAAGATGTAGGCTACAGTACTAGGGAAAGTAACTCTGAATATATTCATTGACAAGAATAGATTATGCATAAATTTTAGACCATATACTCACACAATTTAAGGAAACAAGGGTTTTGGAAGTGGGGGAGACAGTTCAGCAAAGAAAAAGCTTTTTTTGTTGTTGTTGTTGTTGTTTTGCGGTACGCGGGCCTCTCAGTGTTGTGGCCTCTCCCGTTGCAGAGCACAGGCTCAGGACGCACAGGCTCAGCGGCCATGACTCGCGGGCGCAGCCGCTCCGCGGCATGTGGGATCTTCCCGGACTGGGGCACGAACCCGTGTCCCCTGCATCGGCAGGCAGACTCTCAACCACGGCGCCACCAGGGAAGTCCGAAAAAGCTTTATTTTCAAAATTTGTAATGTGTTTATATTTGTATATATGTCTGTTTTTATTCATTGGTGAATTGAGGTGGCTAAACCAAAACTTATTATGAAAATAGCCTGTTGAAGTCAGAAAAATAAGCATTAAGTAATAATCAATAACTCATTTTAGTTTTTTAATTATTGTACCAGATTAGCCTTTGAAAATAGGAGTAACAAAAGTAATGTTGTGTTTAATTAACTATAGTCATTTTTCAATCCAAAAGTAATTGTAAAGCTTGAGAAATGAATCAATGATTGTTATGAGGCAATAGAAATTTTATGCTAATAGTAGAACATGGATTTTCAACGTTGGTGATATTGACCCCAAGGGGGAGAAAACTGGCTTGGGAAGGGTGAAGAAACTTAGATAATACAATGGGTTTTGTTTTCCCAGAGCTCAAATCTACAGATAAACTCTTATTCCTTAGTATTTAAAATCTTTTGTTCGTGTTGTAAATTTTTTTTTCTTATGGATAATAGGTAATGAAAAAAGATCGAGAAACACTGCTGTGTAGTATGCCAATAATTTCTAACTCTATAAAGAAGTAATATTTAAAAGAAAGTATTTTTCTGTGAGAAATAAAACACATATGTATTAAGGTTTGCTTTGGGCTAGTTGCCATGACATATCCAAGATATTTTCTTTAAATAAACTAATTGTAATCTGCTCTCTGCAAAAACAAACAAACAAACAAACAAAATTCGAAAACAGTGCTGTGAAATGTTGTATCCAGATGATGATAGATAGATAGATCATAGATAGATAGATAGATAGATAGATGGTAGATAGGTAATTATTTAAAGCCTTATTTTATTTCTTCTCAGCTGGTTTCAGTGTTTTTCAATATATGAATTGAAATATCCAAAGAGAAAATATTTAAGAATCTTTTTAATACTTTGAGCCTAGGATGGATTAATCTAAACTACCTTAATTACTGAAAAAAAAGAAACTAAATAAAATAAGCAGGGTGGATAAAAATTCTTTTAATGGGCCTTTATTTAATCCTTTCTATAAATGTAAATTTCTAATGTATTATTTTTTGTAAGTAATTTTGTACTCCTAATATTTTTTTTCAAATTTTTAATAGTGGTACAACACTGACATCCAGTAGTTAGTTAAGTGAATCTCAGCAACATTTTTAGTGTTGGTAGAAATAAACACCCAAAACACACACACACACACACACACACACACACTCACATTCCACATCAATTTCAATAAACAGTGCTTCCAAAATACTTTTGCATTTTTCTTGTCCTGGTCTGGATAATTTTAGAATAGAGTTTCAGGCAAAAGTTAATGTCATTGCTTGTATTGTTCTACCACTTCATATGATATTTTATATTCCAGTGAATAACTCATCATTGGTTCACTGCCAAGTCGATTCCCTAAAGTTTTGCCTCCAAAGTTCAACATTAGAGTGCAAACAAGTCACTCTTTTAATTTTTCAGCCCTACTCCCAGGAGAGGGAAGTGAGGCAATAGATTAGAAAGTGAAATTGTGAAATAAAGACTAATGACATAAGGAAAATTAACACCATATTTGTCTTTGTATCTCTTTTTAGTCTTGATAATAATATTCTTCAATCAAACTATTTCCTTGAGTTATATATACAGAAAAATGTCCATTTTATTCAGGCATTCAATAGCTTCAAAAGGCATTCATCTATGGCCTGAAGGTCATGTGTGATGTAGAAAACTAACAGTGCAAAATGATGTGCTAATGCTAAGGTGTATATGGCAATTAAAACTCATGACCTGGAAAAAGTGTAAACACCCCTGTGATTAAAGCATCTGAAAGGTAAATATAAAGTGAAAGTAAATAAATCACCCTGTCCACAAGTAGCTATGTTTCAGAAAGCACCATGCCCTTTTCAGTCAGTTTCTTGTTGGTAGTTACAATAAATAGTCCTATAATCTAAATGTTTGGGGGCAAATAAGGTTTGTCCTTATGCAACCCTAATTTTTCAGTCATCTTGTACAATATTGTACACTGAAACAAATCATTCTCTTAATAACCCTCTCCTTTTAAAGTGGCCTTTCCATCAGTGCATGGTTGACAGCTGGCCACTTGGGGCCAGGAAAGGAAGAAAAAGAGAGAACTTAATGAATTGGTAAATGCTTTTTAAAGCATTTCTGTGCATATGTTTTAATTTTTTAATTAAATGTTTTAATTTTCTCTGGAGTTTGAGTCTTTATAGGTAGCCATCTCTTTGAATAAATGGCTACTATAATATCATATATCTGGAGCAGGCCATATTGTACTTTACAAAGAGAATTATAAGCAGCTAAAATGTGTTGCTTTGAAATCACTTTAGGGGTGTAAACTCTTCAAAGATATCTTTCTGCTTTGGAAATCCTTTTTCCTCTCTACATGCAATCAAATGCCTTAGAATAAGCTTTTCACCAAATAGGTTGCATCCAGGAACTTGCTGTGCTTCTAATAATGACTCACCTTGCTGCTGTTCAGCTTCAGAAGAGAAAACTGCTATGAAGAACTAGCTCTAGTAGTCTGGCATAGATAATAAAACACATTTTTCTGACAGTAATCTCCCCTTCATTGTAAATTTTCACTTGGCTTCTATGAAGCTTACCATGAAAAACTAAAGTGAAGACGTTATGTATGTAATTAATTTTTCTTAAGAATTGTTAATATGGAGATCAATAAAGTCTTTCGGTTTGGTGCATGTGTTGCCCAGAGTATCATTGCCCTAAAAAGACTCAAGTTGACAACAGCACTGGATAGGACAGCTATTCCCATTTCTTCCCCTGAAGGTTTCCCATGCCTTTCCTGGCAAAGAAAGGGAGCTTGACTGGCAAAAAAAAGGGCTTATGCTTACATAATGCCAGTATAACCAGAGAATTATGTCAAAAGCAAAATCAATTCACAAAAGAAAATTGGCATCACAAAATGAAATAATATTCTTTAAATGGCATTGATAGTTTGTAATACAAATCTTCAAATTAATCAATAATGATGAATACAAAGCATATTATGAATCTTGACATTTCACATTTTATCATACTATTCTGACAACTGTCGATTGTGAAGGTGCTTAAAAATATGTTTCTTTTTCTCATCCCACTGTATTCTTTAGGGCTTGATATAAAATTAAACATTCATTTTTCAATAATTATTGATCTAGTGCTTACTATATGCCAGACCCTTGATAACAGCAAAAAACTTATAGATGAAAAAGATCGACTCCTGACTTTATTCCTCATTGTATCTCCAGCACCTAGAACCATGACTGCTCCATAATAGGCCATAAAAGTTTGCTGAAAAATAATTTGTAAACTATTGACTGTGTCTAAGCCTGAGGATGTTCTTATGTTACCCTCACTGCTTATATAATGGGGATCAAAATAGACTTCAGGGAGTCTACCAAACAGTCAGTTTACAAGGAAAATGTGGCAGGAGCAGCTGGGAATGGAACATAGGGATGGTGAACATTTTGCGGTTTAGAGTAAATGTATTCTGAGTACTAGAGGTAAGGGGTCAGTGACATTTTTCTAAGTAGCAATACTATTTAAGTCATTCCCTTCTTTCTCAAATCCAGAGAGATGTATAAAATATTGCCATGGTTCAATTGCTGCAGATATATTGAATTAGGAGTGAGATAGCCCTTTAGCATGTGTAAGACTATGTGACACAGCAAACAGAAAACAATATTGCAGAGCTATAAAAATATAATTAATGCTGGTTGTATTTTAAAGACACATTTGGATAGTTACAGAAACATAGACATAAATTTATAGCAGCAAATTAATTAGTGCTCAAACTGAAGTGAGTCCATATATATCATGTATGGGAATGAAATACAGAATTTGATCATTGAAAATGAATCAAATGAGAAAAGAAGAAAACAATATAATGTCAGCAAGGAGATATCTCCCCTGTCCCATTTTCCTTTATGTAATAAGCACAGTGCCAAAATGATAAGGCATTTATAGGTAACACTAGAATTGCACAGTAATCATGCCTATATATTAGTTCTAGTATGTATGTATGTATAACATACACATATAATACTGTTAGTAAATTTATAAAAAATCAAATTATATAATCTAATATACAGTATATATCTAATACTATTATATTCATGGAATACTATAAAATTATATATGGTATCTAGTGTGCGTGTGTATATATATATATAGAGAGAGAGAGAGAGAGAGAGAGAGAGCGAGAGAGAGAGAGAGAGAGAGATTTATTTCAATGGCTTCCTCTTATTTTCTAAACTTCTGAATAAGTAAATAAACAAAAAGGCCATAATGAATAACTGGTACTGTACTTTCACTCCTACCCTAAACAACTGTACAACGGGCCAAAATATATGAAGCAACTATTATCAGTTGGTGGTACCAGAGCACTGTGATGCTGGAGAGAAAGGAAACATATGAAGTCAGACTCAGTTCTCTCTGGTTCTTTGACGGGGCCAGTCTTCTAACCCTATGCAGAGTATGGAAACTAAGGCAAGCGTGGCAGTCTTGCTGAGCTGAGAGAAAAGTTGAGGACTTCAGAAGCATCTGTATTTGCAGGTACAATACCAGAGAGCAGGGAGCTGTGGGGATGGGAGAGGTGAAACGTCTATGTTGGGCCTCCCCATGAGTTGTCAGCTGAGGACAAGATTGCATATGCACAGTAAAAGATTCTGAGAAACATATTTACTGAGACTGGCTGAGACCAACTGGAGATTACATGGCTGAGTGATATGGAAGTTCCTAGCCAGCCAGAGTAAAGAAACCTTGCTAAGCACCTTGGAATTCAGCTGAGATGCACAGAAAGACCAAACTTTAGAGTAAGAACCACCTTCTAGTGTAAAGAGCATGCCTTGGGACAAATAACAAAAGCAGAATAGATCTTCTTTAGCAAAAATAAAATCAAGCCTGAACGAATTAAGAGAATCTGCCAACAATTTAATGGCCTGCCAGAACACAATTCAATATCATTTAAGAGAACACAACAGAATCTAAACCAGTTAAAATGTATCCTTCAAAATATTTTACATGCAATCAAGATTACTAGATATATGAAAAACTAGAAAAATGTCATCTATAATCAGGAAAAGAAAACAGTCAATTCAGGACCTTAGATAACTCAAATGTTGGAATTAATAATAAAGAACTTTGAAACAATCATAATTATGGCCAAAAACTTAAGAGAAAAGATTAACATAGTGAGTGAAAGGATCGAGAATCTTAGTGGAGAAATGATAACCATAAAAAAATCGGATTGGAAATTATAAAATTGGAAAAATTCAATATATAAATTGAAGACTGAACTAGATGGAATTAAAGCAGATTGGACAGTCTAGCAGAGAGGATCTTTGTGGCATTCTAACTTGCTCTAGTCCCTTCCTTTTCCCCATTTCTGTAGTAGCCTTTGTATTAAAATATAGGTTGTATTATTATCCACGTAGGGTAAAGCCAACAAATTAGGAGATGATTTCCAATTGAAAAGATAGTTTGTTACTATCAATTCCAAAAGGAGGAGGCATGCTATGCCATGCAGGACCACAGGGGGAAGCGTCAGGGTCAATCCAGAAACAAAGAGAATGAGCGGAAAAGTAGGCAAGAACCTTTCTTATGGTTTCTGTGGGAAGGAATGGGCAAGGCAGGGTGAGCAGGCTCAGGACTGGCTAGGGATTGTGTCTAGTTTTCCGGTGGCTGGACCTGGGCTGATTAGGGCAGAGATCCACACCTGTGTACATTACAATCAAACTGTGGAAAGACTAAAGGACTATACAGAAAGCTTCAAGAGAGAAGTGACTCATTACATAAAAGCTATCCTCAATTAACAGCTCAGTTAATACTTCAATTAATATTCAAAGGAGAAAGACTAATGGCTGCTTTTTCATGGGGAAACCATGGAAACCAGAAGGAAGTAAGATGATGTATTTAAGGGGCTAAAAAAAAAGAAAACTATCAACCAAGAAAGCCGGTATGGTTATATTAGCCAGTTTAACACAACTAATATTATGATATTGTTGGTAGAATCAAGTGGAATCTTGGTTATTAGCTTTTATGCAAATCAATTTCTAGGCACTGAGAATATAGCACATGTAGGAAGATAAAATTTCTGTCTTTAAAGATCTTATACTCTAGCCGGAGAACAGACATTAAACAACTAATAGTCCAATGATTTAATTACAATTATATATACAGTTATATATACATATATATGGAAATATATATGTGTGTGTTTGAGAGGAGAGATTATAAACTGCTAATATGTATAACAGAGTCACTAACCTCATCTTGCATGGCCTATATGGCTTCCTTAAGGAGATGTTTGGACAGAATTGCTAAAGGTGAGTAGAACATGTTAGGTCTCATCTCTGAGCTCCAAGTGTTACATCCAAGAATGTGCCTATCTTGTTCACTAATACAGTCACAGTGCCTGGCCCACAGCTTGTGCCAAATCAATGAGTCTTTAATTCAGATGCCCATAATTCATGGAAGGGTTTTCATATAGCAGTACATAAGAACTGAACTAGCTATCGTTCTAACTAACTATGAAGAAATGATTCTGAGGTTTACAGTTCACATACAGCTGATAAGGCATATTTAAAGTGTCATGAGAAATACACAAATATTTTTGAAATACCCAGCCTAGAAAATGATGTAAACAATACCTTTTTATTAATAGAGTCTAAAACTCATTTATTCTTTCATTAAACTGTCATTTTTGCATGTTTTTTAAATTATGGGCAAGGAAAGTATTGTATGGATATATATGAACATATACATGATATATATTTATTGTATGTATTTTATGTGTATATACATATAAGTATTTTATACATATATATAAAATGTTCTGATAGACAGAAAATCTTATCCATTTTTAAGGAGATTTTTGAACATAAAGTTTTTCTTTAATGTTTTCTAAAAATATTCCTAAACATTTTTTATTGTATTGTTTAGCTTGCATAGCGTTATATTTGGACAAGTTTATCACTGGTAATTACAACTAGAAATGGCCAAGCTGTTGTGTTTATAACAACACATAGATTATTACTAATATAAAGTAACTTTGAATTTTAATGTCTGGCAAATTTTACAAACCAATATGCCAGGCACATCTTTTCATTACTGCCTAAGACTCATTATTATGATTATTTTGTCAAACATCTTGACTGACAAGTTAAATATTACTGCCACACTCATGTGAGTTGTAAGAACATAACAGTGAAGGCGAAAGCTTTTTCTTTGGTTCTAATTAACAGGATATTATCTTACCGTTGTTGTTTTCAAGGTACTACATGCTTTTCGGGTTCAATAAAGTAAATGTGCAATTGGAAATAGCGTGTTTCATTCCTTGTTTAAGCTCTATGGGCAAAGAGGGTTATTTCTTTAGGATATGCAGTAACTCTTCAGCCAGAACCACATTTTATTCAATCATATGGTCCAGGGATCTAAAGTTATATTCTTATAAATAAATACCCACTGGTCTGCTAAGGTACAGATGGCAGATAGCCACATAGTTCCAATAAAGGAAAAAGTCAAGATTTAGCTTCTGTCTATAGAAAAATATCTATAAGATTATGGTTTATAGAAACATTTCTGTAAAATTATAGTTAATGGAAAATATCCCATTTATGGCCACCATATTATACAGTGTGTACTAAAGAATCACTTTAAAGGAATGATCAATTATTTTATAACCTATATAGTAATGCATCTTGTATTGCATCTTCATTTAGAAATAGTAAGAAAATGTGTGATATTTAATTAACTTCTTTGCTATATGTAAAATTATCCACACATTCCTAAAAACAGTGAGTAGCATATATATACATATAAATGTTATATATATATATGACTATATATGTTATATATATGCATATATGTGAAATTTATGTATAATTTAAATATATGTATATTTAAGCTCAAAGGGTAGAGTAAAATGGGCCTTAGAGATTTGTTTGTATATTCCTATCATTGTACCCAAAATTGTGGAGAATGGAATTAAATGAATTATCAGTATCACCTGACAAATCATTGCTAAATTTGGGGCTGAAAATCACTTCTTTCCACCCTTTATTGCCATTTTTTTTCATTTTAGTAACAAATTAGTATTTATAGATTATTATAAAATAAAACTATATACCTTTGTGTTTTATTCAGAAGCATAAACATGAACAATGTAACATAAACAATTACTTACTTTTACACCCTCAGTGCAAAGAGATGATTTTGAGGGGCTTTAGCTTTCCATCAGCCATCAGCATCAGTCCTACTCAGTCTGTATGAAACCTAGGTGGTGTTTGCTGTGAAAACACAGTTCAAGACAAGTCACCTAGTGTTCCCTCAGCCCTACCACACACCCATTGCAACTGCATTTCCTGCATGCAAAGGCTGGACAAGTAATTGTTGTTTCTTAAAAGAAAACAAGCTGATCAAACGTGACTCAGCAGGAAAGTGGTTGTTGAATCTGGGTATACCTAGAAATAATCCCATTCAGCTTGCCCTATTTGCTGATGAGGAAATTTGCCTCTTGAATTTCACCTGTCTCCTTGTATATTTCACTGAGATGACGCAATGATCTCTGTGGTTGCAAGTTAGAATTTTACTTGATTAATTCCTTTTAATAAAACCAGTTTGATCAGCTTTGTAACAAAACAAAAACAAAACACTAAGTTTATATTTCTCCACCTTGGCATGTGGACAGATTGATACAAGGCTCTGAAATAGGTATAAAACAAATATCATAATATTAGATTTGGTTTACATGTTTGAAACATTATGTGATTAATACCATGATGTTAATCACATTCAGTTACTACAATAATAACTAATATTTATTGTCAGCCACTGGTCTAAGCATTTTATGTAGATGGTATTTTTTAATCTTCACTAGAACTCCATGAAATCACTTCACAATCATATTTTGAATCTGTCAAACATTGTATTTATTTAGTGCTAAAAGAGCTAATTATTAATAAACAAATCAGTAAGTTCTCTTACTATATTAACTGTACATAAATTAACTAATTTAATCATGACAGTAAATACTATCCTTATACATAACTGAGAAATCTGAGGCACAGAAGGGTTAAATAATTTGTCCAAGTTCATTTAGCAAGAAAATGGCAAGTCCAATTTGAACTTAAGCTTCAAATATTAATGTTACAGTTACTGAGGAATATTATATTAGTAAAGTACCCTAGAATTCCATAGTCTGCCATAATCCACAGCCCAGCTACAATATAGTGAAAGAGCATAGAATTGCAATCACAGGGGCTAGTAAGCCTCTGGCTCAATCAGATCCTAATAGAATCATCTTAGATTAGTGACTTTCCCATATATAACATGGAGATAATTTTGATAAATGAATGAGATTTTCTTTTATGTGAATGAGCCCAGCACAGTCTCAAGCACTTAGTAACTACTTAACAATGATTATTTATGTTAATCAATAATAGACACATTTGTACAAAGGAAATTAAACTATTTGGATGGCCCTCCTAGACTGTTTAGAAGAGAAGATACTGAGGTGAGAGAGGTCATTCACAAAAGGAATATAAGCAATTAGAAACTATGTTACATTATAAAGAATTGAATGTTGAAGCCATAACTTATCATTTCATACTATCACACAGAACCTATCTAGCACATCAAGAAATGTTCAGTGAATGATTATTGAACTAAACTGAAATCTCACTAACACACATGTGTTTTGTTATGTGTAAAATCTAGTTATTTAAACAAGCAAAGAAAAATGCTACATCTATTTGGTACACATTAGAACAGGTTGTTGGTCAAACAGACTTAAACATACTTAAATTGCTTGAACATACTTAAGGAGGTTTCTCTCTCCTTACAGGCCTCAGAAAACATCCCCCAGTCCTCACAGAATCTGGGTTCTGGACACAGGCAGAATCTGAAAGCAGAAGGGTCACTGGAGCAAATGGACAGTGGACGAGTCTTGGACTCTCTGTTATCCATCATTACACAATGTAGTGTGGTCACTGCATTGTCAGAATCAACTCACTCTTACATAATAGCACTCCTTAAGAAATTTCTTTCTGTGGAACCTAAAAAAAAAAAAAAAAATGGTATAGATGATCTTATTTGCAAAGCAGAAATAGAGACACAGATGTAGAGAACAAAAGTTTGGATACCAAGGGGGAAGGGGGGGTGGGATGAACTGGGAGATGGGGATTGACATATATACACTATTGATACTATGCATAAAATAGGTAACTAATGTGAACCTACCGTATAGCACAGGGAACTCTACTTAATGCTCTGTGGTGACCTAAATGGGAAGGAAAGCCAAAAAAGAGGGGATATATGTATACGTACAGCTGATTCACTTTGCTGTACAGTAGAAACTAACACAGCATTGTAAAGCAACTATACTCCAATAATTTTTTTTTTAAAAAAAAGAAATTTCTTTCTCCAAATGCCAGGGTAAAAACAGATGTACATAGTCTGTCAGGGAGGAGATAGGAAAAAGGATTTTCCTTCCTTTTCAGCAGACTATTTTTTCTCCATCCATATATCATTTCACTTCATAGAACAAGAAAAGAAATGAGCAAATGAATTTTAAATTACTAGGTACCTTTTCCTTTCATTTAACCTTTACGAAGTTCCATAGAACCAGTTAATTAACCCAATTTGTGATTGAACTGGTCATGCTGAGCGCCCATGTTAAGTACGTTTTAATCCATGATTCTCTCACTAGAAGATCAATTTGTTGTTCTTGTCCCACAACTAAGAAATTAAACTATATATAAATATATATGAATTTACATTTTTAAATATGTTTAATTTCCCTTTAACATTTTGCTCTTTCTAATTATTATTTTTTTATATGTACAGAAAAAGCAACATTTTCTTTTGGTCAAATACATTTTCATTCCATTAGATCTTGCTTATTAGTATTTTTTTCTCAGTGGTTGTTCTGAAATTTTTTTTATTATTATGATTACCAAAAAGATCAACTAGTCCTAGTCCCCCACCCCCATTTGACAGATGAAGATATTTATGTCCATGGAGTTTAAGTGATAATCTGAGGTCCACCAAGTTAATTGGCTAAATATGTAGGTGAATATGGCAGTGCTGTGATCAGACTTCATACAGCCTCTTTTTTTAAGATAACATTTATGATTGAAATATATCAAAATGATCACTAAATTATTATACTTTAAATCATGGAATATATCCATTTAAAATATGAATATATAATTTCTTGTAAAATTTACTTTGTGTACATCATATTTTATTTTGAGATTTTTATATTTTTAATCCTCTTAAAAGTAACAAGTTGTAATTATCAAGACACATAAAAGTGAAATATGTTCTCCATAATTAATTCTAAATCATTTGATGTGATTTTACTGAACACTTCTAAAAAAATATACCCCATGATGACTAACAACATTACACAGGGTGTGTGTGTATGTGTGTGTGTGTGTGTGTGTGTGTGTGTGTGTGTGTGTGTATTCTCCAAAGTTAAACAGATAAGAATTGACAAAATTATTTTGAGTGGTCCTATTAAAATGTATCCAATCCTCTCCTTGACATTGATTGGATTAACTCCTCAAAAAAATTTTGGCATTTTATAAATAGTCTTATTCATGCACTCTTGTGTAAGACTTCATAGAAAAATCTTGGGAGAACAGAAATGAATATGAGGAAGAAGAATCAGCAATTGTCAACTATAACTTTTTATTGAAGGCAATAGTTGGTATATTTCTAAATGGATTAACATGCAAGGATATTTGCTAAGTTAAATGGCAGAAAAAGAAAAGAAGCTCAAATCCCTCTAGCAGAGTGCATGTTATTATTTCAAAGAGGATAATCAGGTGGGGTGATTCATCAGCACTGTGGTCAGAAAACTGTAACAAAAAGTCTACAAGCAAACCACACTATTAGATATAATTTTTCTACTTGGAAAGAATATACACCTTCCACTTGAACTGAATGCTGTAGAGGAATTGAGGCATCTGCTCAAGTAGGGAAACTGACGGATGTTTAAAATGGCCTTTAACTGGAAATGGCTATTATGTACTCATTTGGAAAAAGGATGACAAAGAACACCTGTGATCGGTGCAGAAGTTTAGTCACAGGTATACAAATGAAAATCATCCAAAATGAAAAACATGTAATATAACATTTAGTTTAGGGATTTCAAAAACTATATTCAGTATTTGTCATCTTCTACTCTAACTGAATAGAGAAAGGTCCACAATTACAATTTTATAGCACGGAATACCCCAGATGATTAATATGTGTATTATGGCAACACAAAATCATTTCCTCCATATCACTTTACCTTATGCTGTAATTATCAACAAGAGGAAGTGAGAATAAGGAGGTAAAGCCTTCTTTAGTGAAGAAGAAGGTAAAGCCCCCTAAAACCATGTGCATTTATCTGAAAACATAGCTTCAAAATTTATAAAGTAAAAATTGATGGAACTAAAAGAGAATATAGATAAATATACAAACTTAGTTGGACATTTTAATATACCTCCTTAAATACCATATACAGCAAGCAGAAAAAAATTAGTAAATTAGTAAGAATATTGATGATTTAAAAAACACAATCCACTAACTTTAACTTATTGACTTATATGGGAGTCTACAACCAATAACTTTATAATGCACTTCCTTTTTATGTACTTGTGGACATTTACTGAAATAGATCATATTTTAAACAAGAAAAGTTCAATTAATTATTAATCTATAGTGACAAAAATCATAATAGTGTTTAACGTTGAAGAAAGTTGAGAGGAAAGGGACACAGAGGAGCCTCTAGAATGCTGTAAATATTCTGTTTTCTTATGGATCGTATTTATACAATAGTACACAAATGTATAAATTCATGAATTTGTGCAAGTAAAATTTGTGGAATTGTATGTACATTATGCCATAATAAAAAATTTAAAAAAACTAATATGTAATAGAAAATTCAACAAGAATCTAGAATTCTAGCCGCACTAAAAGAACTTTAATGCACAAGACCCTGAAGTTTCTCAATCTCTTCCCCATTCTTAGATAGTTATTTATGAAATAAAGAAACGATAAATGATATAAGCTATGTCATTAATTATAAAAATTTATATATATATATATATATATATATACACTTTATTAAGGCACCTTCTCTTGGCCATCATTTAATTATATGTGTTGTTTATTATACTGGTAGCCCCAAATGAATCATACCTCTAGAAATTCCTTTTGATTTGGGCTGAAACTGCAACTTGTTTGAACCAACAGAATGTGGTAGAAATGACATTGGCCTAAGTGGGAATTTCTGGCCTATGCCTAATGAAAGCCTAGTAACTTCTGATTCTGCACACTTGAGAACTCTGATGAGCCAAGAAGGCCAGCATTTCTGTTGGGGAGACCACACACGGAGCACACACAGAGAGTGACCATGTGAAGGGGGAGAGGTCCTAACCACCTGGAGAGAGAGCAGACCAGCTGTTCCAGGGTCCTAGCTAAGCCCAGTCTCTAGCTAACCCACTACTTGAATCCAACCATTCAATAGGCCACCAGCAATCTGGTCAGCAAAACAACCACCCAGGTGAATTTAGCCCAGATTGTAAATTTATGAGCAAATAAAATAATTGGTTTTTAAACCACTAAGTTTTAGGGTGGTTTGTTATTCAGGAATAGATAACCAAAACAATATATCATTAATTTAGCTTGGGGGTTGATATTAAGTATGATAATTAGCAGAACTGAAATGGAATGGGCACTGGGGTTGCCACCAGAGTGACTTTTTTGTTCACCTCAGGTAAGAGTGATGACGCATATAATGGATTTTGAGTCTTGTAAAATCTAGCCTGAATTTCTATCAAAATAATTCTCCTTATCTTAATTGGAGTTGAGTTAGTATTATGTTTGCAAAATAGCGACGGGGGAGGTCTACTGACCTAGCTTTTGTATAGGAAATCAAACTGTGAATCTTAATTTCATAGGCATTGAAGAAGTGCCTGGTTTGTGTGTTTGAATCCACAGGTTAGCACATTTAAAGACTTTTCATATTGTCTTATTAGGATAATTTAAAAAGAAAGTACAACAATGTGTATTCCACAAAGGAGAATGTTTCTTTTAATTGCTTGGAAAATTGAGGGGGAAAAAAGTCTCAAACTGTATAAAGAGGAAATAGTATAGGTTTGCCAGATAAAATATAAGGCACCCAGTTAAATTTAACTTTCAGATAAATAATTAGCAATTTTCTTACTCTGAGTATGTCCTGTACAATATTTGGAATATCCTTATACTAAAAATGCATTCTGTGTTTTATATAAAGTTCAAATTTAACCATCATCTAGTATTTTTATTTGCTAAATCTGGCAACCTTTCAATAGTAGTAAAGTCAATGTTGGTTGGCAGGAGGAAGAATGGGACTGTAGGGAGGGTGATATAGGTCATAGAGGAGGAATCAGAAAGGTGGGAAATGATTAGACCAAAGGAGTTTGAGAAGAGAGGAAGATAGTAGAGAATCATTGTTTTAGAAGTGGGAAAATAAGCATGTTAACAAAGCATAATAATATTCTAGGTAGGTGTAAAATGTGTGGTCAGAGATGTATAAAAATATCACTCCATTATTTTCTATAACAACCTCAACTTCTCGTGTTCCTCAGCTGATGGGGAGTGAAGGCTTGACAGTTCATGGTATCTCATTTCTTTCCCCGAACTTAACATTTCTTTTTCAATGACTCAGTCTATTCTGAGAAAATGTTTAATCTTTCAGATTCTACTTCTTCCCCTTCACCCTCCTCCTCGGGATAGTGCTTGGACGGGATATGAGAAGCTGATAGCGATGGGGGAGGGGAGCACACTGGCCTTGAGCTGAAACACCTATTTCCACATGGGTCTGCATTTTTACATTGGTCCCAAATGTGACCAAATGTGCAGGTGATGTAAGGAACCCTACATTGAGAAGAACACGGCACCCACTGCAGCTGAGGGCTGACCCTGCTACTACTGGCTACCACCTCCTGCTTACCCACTCACACTGAGAGCTTCTCTTAGACACCTATCCCCTGTATGAAAGGTGCTAAAACCAAAATTTGTATACTTTCACATTTCAAAGAAAAAGATTCATCAAAAAGCTTGTGAAAAATAATTTATATGTAGGTTCACTTTTGAAAAATAGTCAAGACTTTGAGTGGAATTATTTTGTGTTCCTTATTTGAAGAACATAATACTTATATGAAGTTGGCAAAGATCAAATATTTATGAAAAGACAGGTAATTTTTTAGTATCTACTGACAGATGGCCTCTGTAGATTCCGTATTTACTATCTGTGCTTTGTTCCCACCAATCTTCTTCATTCCATATAAACTTAATGTTTACCTGGTAGTATATCAACAGTTCACGAGTTTGATTTTAAATAAGAATCCCTGTGTTGTAACATAGTGAGACATTTTTCTCTTTTTAAAATGTAATCATTACCCAAAATCAATATCACTATTCTCTTTTTTATTTTTTGGAGGTTTTTTTTTTTTAACATCTTTATTGGAGTATAATTGCTTTACAATAGTGTGTTACTTTCTGCTTTATAACAAAATGAATCAGCTATACAAACACATATATCCCCATATCTCCTCCCTCTTGTGTCTCCCTCCCACCCTCCCTATCCCACCCCTCTAGGTGGTCACAAAGCACCAAGCTGATCTCCCTGTGCTATGCGGCTGCTTCCCACTAGCTATGTATTTTACATTTGGTAGTGTATATATGTCCATGCCACTCTCTCACTTCGTCCCAGCTTACCCTTTCTCCTCTCCATGTCCTCAAGTCCATTCTCTATGTCGTCTGTGTCTTTATTCCCATTTTGCCCCTAGGTTCTTCAGAACCATTTTCTTTTTTTCTTTTTTAGATTCCATATATATGTGTTAGCATATATTATTTCACTATTCTCTTTAAAGGCTAAGTTTTTATGTTCAGAGAAAGTTGATGCTTTACTTGTTCAGAAAAAAGAGCTGTTCCTTTTGAAACATTAAAAAAAAAAACACAAGGGCTTCCCTGGTGGTGCAGCGGTTGAGAGTCCACCTGCTAATGCAGGGGACACAGGTTTGTGCCCCGGTTCGGGAAGATCCCACGTGCCGTGGAGCGGCTGGGCCCGTGAGCCATGGCTGCTGGGCCTGCGCGTCCAGAGCCTGTGCTCTGCAACAGGAGAGGCCACAACAGTGAGAGGCCCGCGTACCACAAACAAAACAAAACAAAACATAACAAAAACCCACAAATACCTTAAGTATGCATTAGAAAGTATCAATGCTGAAGGGAGATCTGGCAGCTATAAATTTTATATAATATAGCCTCACTCCCCACACACACCTCTGGCAACCACCAATCTGTTGTCCGTATCTATGAGCTTGTTTTTTGTTTGTTCGTTTGCTTTAGATTTCACATATAAGAGAGATCATATGATATTTGTCTTTTTCTGTCTGACATATTCACTTGGAATAATGCCCTCAAAGTCCAAACATATTGTCTCAAATGGCAAGATTTCATTCTTTTTTATGGCTGAATAATAGTCCATTATGTATATATATGATATGACATATGTATCTCACATTTATTCATTTATTTTTAGATAGATCCTTAGGTTGCTTCCATATATCAGCTATTGTAAATAATGTTGCAATGAGCATACGGGTGCACATATCTTTTAGAAACTGTTTTCATTTTCTTTGGATAAATACCTAGAAATGGAGTTTCTGGATCATATGATAGTTCTATTTTTAACTATTTGAGGAATCTCCATACTGTTTTTCATAGTGACTGCACTAATTTACATTCCCATGAACAGTGCACAAGGACTCCTTTTTCTCTACATCCTTGCTAATACTTCGTATTTCCAGTCTTTTTGATAATAACCATTCTAACAGGTGTGAGGTGATAACTCATTGTGATCTGATTTGTATTTCCCTGATGATTAATGATGTAGAGCATCTTTTTTGTACCTGTCGGCCATCTGTATGTCTTCTTTAAAAAAATGTCTACTCAGATCTTCTGCCCGTTTTTTAATTGGGTTGTTTATTTATTTATGTATTTATTTTACTATTGAGTTTTATGAGTTCTTTACATATTTTGGATATTAGCCTCTTATTAGATTTAGCAGGTTGCCTTTTCATTTCGTTGATGGTTTCCTTTGTTTTGCAGAGGCTTTTTAGTTTGATATACTCCCACTTGTTTATTTTTGCTTTTGTTACTTTTGCTTTTGGTCCCAGATTTAAAAAAAATATATTGCCAAGACCTATGTCAAGGAGATTACCACCTATTATGTCTTCTAGGAGTTCTATTATTTCTGGTCTTAAGTTCAAGTATTTAATTCATTTTGAGTTAATTTTTGTGTATGTTGTAAAACAGTGGGCCAGTTTCATTCTTTTGTTAGTGGCAGTTCGATTTTTCCAACACAATTTATTGAAGAGACTGTTCTTTCCCTGTTTTATATTCTTGGCTCCTTTGCATAATTTTATTTACAATTTATGCATAGATTTGATTCTGGGGTCTCCATTTGGTTCTGTTGATCTACATGTCTGTATTTATGCCAACCATACTGTTTTAATAGCTTTGTAATATAGTTTGAAATTAAGGAACATAATAC
The DNA here is from genome assembly GCF_003676395.1 of Aethalodelphis obliquidens. NCBI lineage: Eukaryota > Metazoa > Chordata > Mammalia > Artiodactyla > Delphinidae > Aethalodelphis > Aethalodelphis obliquidens. The sequence goes on along the minus strand of NW_020837957.1, from coordinate 16,577,627 downwards.
CTCCAGCATTGTTTTTCTTTCTCAAGATTGCTTTGACTATTTGGGGTCTTTTGTGGTTCTGTATAAATTTTAGTATGGTTCAATATCTGTGAAAAATACCATTGGAATTTTGATAGGGATTGTACTGATTCTATATATTGCTTTGTGTAGTGTTAGCATTTAAAAACATTAATTCTTCCAAGCCGTGAGCATGAAATATCTTTTCATTTATTTGTGTCTTCTTCAGTTTATTCTCTTAATGTCTTGTAGTTTTAAATATACAAGTCTTTCACCACCTTGGTTAAATTTTTTCCTATTGTATTCTTTTTGATGCAATTGTAAATGGGATTTAAAAAAAAATATCTCTTTTTGACAATCAGTGCATAGAAATGCAGCAGATTTTTGTGTATTGATTTTGAATCCTAAAACTTTACTGAATTTGTTTATTAATTCTAATAGATTTTTGATAGAGTCTTTAGGGTTTTCTATATATAATATAGTTTCAGACATATTGTGCCATTCCCTTCTGGCCTGCAAAGTTTCTGCTGAAAAATCTGCTGCTAGGTTTCACTTACTCTCTCTTCTCCTTCTGGGAACTCTATGATGCTAATGTTAGTTCATTTGATGTTGTCCCATAAGTTCCTTAAGCTAGCTTTAATTTTTTTCAGTTTTTTTTTTTTTTTTCTTTTTGCTGCTCTTCTTGGTGGAGTTCCACTGCCTTGTCTTCGAGTTGACTGATTCTTGCTCCTGTTTCATCTAGTCTGCTGTTGAATAACTCTAGTGTATTCTTCAGTTCAATTATTGTATTCTTCAGCAAATTCTGTGAAGAATATTGCATTATTCTGTATTGTAATATTGCATGATTCTGCGAATCCTATTTGATGCTTTCTTATGTTTTCCATCTCTTTGTTGAAGTTCTCACTCTGTTCATCCATTCTTCTCCACAGTTTAGTGAATATCTTAATTATCATTACTTTAAACTCTTTATCAGGTAAATCATTTCATTAAGATTTTTCTTCTGAGGTTTCATCTTGTTCTTTTATTGGGAACATATTCTTTTGTTTCTTTGTTTTGTGTAACTCTCTGTATTGGTTTTTATACAGTACATGAAAATCACCTCTCCCAGTCTTGAAGGAGTGGCCTTGTATAGGAGATAAATTTGTTATTCAACCTGTCCTCAGCTCCTGGTTGTCTCTTATACCTCTGTGATTGTTCTAATAGTCTATTATATGTTAATAGCTCCTAGTAGTTGGGGATGTGCCAAGACCTATCAGTTTCTCAAAAGGGAGAATCTCAGCACCTAGATTCAGGCTGATCAGAAGTCAGACCGACAGGCAGCATCTTTTAAAGTATGCAAATATATGCAGACCAAATACATAAGGCAATCTAGAGGTGTCCCCTGAGCAGCAATCTCAGAAATCAGGGATCCAGATGATAAGCTTTTTTCTGGGTGATACCCGTGAGCTGGAGCATGGCAGAGGGAGAGTACCAAGATGGTATCCAAAGCTGATGTTCCTTAAGAGCAGCTTCAGATCAGTAGAAGACTAGATGTGTTCCTAACCTGAAGCCTGCCTCTCAGGTCAAAGCTCCTGACTCCAAAAAGGACTCCTTCACATAAAGACTGGGGAGTGCACCCACTGCCTTTGCAGTGCTCTGTGGGTGGTAGCCTGCCAAGAACGGTCTCTCCATTTGCCACAGTAAGTACATATTTGAAATTTAGTAATGCAATTTAGTTGTGAAATTTAATGCAACTAATGAAATTTAGTTGTGAGTCTACACAAAATATGAAAGAATTTTAATGTTGAAAGCTGAATTATTTTTCAGATTTTAAATAATTAAAATGTGTTTTCTTATTTGGTAGTGAGCTTGTATTCTAGCTAAAGAGCTGCATCTGTGGGCTGCCAGAGTTACTCTTTGCACGCTTTCAGGTTATTTGATTAAGTTACTATATACCTAAAAATTATTTCCACAGAGTGATTAAAAAGTAGGCAGAGTAATGTTCATGATATTATTCTCAGAACAAGAATTACAAAAAAAAATTTGTTGAGATTTTGATATACTGCTATTTTTGTAGCAAAATTTGACTCAGGAAACAAAATGAAATCAGTTAGAACCGTAGATTACTTAAGAATAATATTACTAATTTTTAATGGATTTCAAAGGACTTTTTAATGAATCATAACATTTGATCCTTATAGCAACCCTATACTAGAAAAAGAGCAAGAATTTCCCCTCTTTCATCTCTGAGGTGATTAAACCTCAACTTTATACTCTGTTCTCTGCCTAGTGTTCTAGAGCTACTTTCATTTTTCTAATTATTGTGGGTTTAATGTGTCTAAATTTATGTTCTTTATTGTCCAAAATTTCCACCTGTAATATATTGAGAACAAGGACTATACTTAATTTATCAGTTCTAGTTTCCAACAATACGTGTTTGGTGAATGTGAGTTTCAACTTTAAGGTTTTAAGGTTAAAATGACCTTATTATAGAAATTGAAAATGAAAGTTAGAAATCGTCTCCTGTTTTGTCTTCAGTTGAGAAAGAAAAACATACTAACAGCATATGTTTCGCAGAGTATTCTTTTCAAATATATAATAGCAATCACACTATACAGTGCACATAAATTACTAGCACAGACAGAACCAACAGCAAGAAGTCACATCTGGTAAATGGTGAAACAACAGTTTTGTCTTTCAAATCAAGACTAAACTCTGTAGAGGGAAAACTTATTTTGTGATAAACAGAGTCTTAAAGTATTATGCAATTGACAAAATTTACTATGCATTTATGGCATTATGAGTTTACTGTATTTGGGTTTGTTCAAATAATTTTACATATCTGGTAGAAATTGTATCTTATGTGATGATTTAATCTAACCACAGCTGCAGCAATATAAATTGCACTTAAGACTATGCAGATTGATTATAATCAGTTGTAATCATGTCTTATAATTACATTGCATTCTAGAGGCAGAGGTTGTTTAAGCCTACTCAGCACTGAGCTATGTAAAGATTTTTTGTTACTTCTGACAGTCTCAGTTAATGTTCAAAATTGCCTGCAAACAATAAATTTTATTAAATTTATTATCCAGGCATCAAATAAGTTTCATAATTTGTCAACAGAAGTTGAAATGGAATTGCAAGTGAGTCTAGAGCTTATTAACTACTATCTACACCCAAAATACCTTCTTAAAAACATTCATAATCCAGGTTATGAGTTACATTGATGTATCAGTTTTTCAGGTACATTGCATTTCAAACTATGTACATTACCTAAAAAATAATCAGGTGAGAAGTTGGGGAGTATGGGAAGGTATAGATAAAACAAAATTGGCAGAATATTGATAACTTATTATCAATAAATAGGGTAGGGTAATGGGTACAGAGATGCATTATAAAATTATGTTTAATGTGTATATGCTTGACATTTCCATGATGAAAAGTTTATATATATATACATACACATATATACATATATAAACTTTTCCCATAATAAAACTGAACCAACATTACATATAAGCACGTTATATCGATATGCAGTAATGACAAAAGTATTCTTTAACATTTACGTATCTAAGTTGCTGGGTTTATTGCTTAGAGAAACACTTTACCTTTAAATTCTCCAAATCCTATTGAACTAATTTTGAACACTTTTTATAGTATTTTGCCTAAAGTTAAAGCTCCTGTTCTCTCCTTTTAGCCTAACTTCCCCCATCCCCTCTTATCACGATGCCCATTTTTCACCTGCATTCTCAGTAAGCCATAGTCAGCAGTCATGCGGCAAGCACTGTGCTGCTCTATCATCGATGTCTTATTATTAAAGATGATTATGCTTTATACACTTAACTACAACTCCCACAAGAAACACATTAATATTATTAACAAGTTACACAGAATTGTCAAGTAAGGCTCATTCTGATTAAAATTCTACCTGTATTAGAGTAATAGAAAAATTGAAAGGTAACTTTTAGATTGAGATTTTAGGTTACTTACGAAATAAATTTCTTTAGATTTCGGCAACTTACTTAACCTTCTTAGATTTCCTGTTTTTACTTTGTGTATCAGAGTATGTATACCTGTATGGTAAAAGTTTGTTCTGGCAAATGAATATGGGTCAAATATATGTTGTCTCTGATTTTCCATCCACATTTACTATCTAATCTTTTATACACATGAATGAGGAGTGGACTATGGTTTGCCAATTCCTTTCTGGAACCAAAAAGGTAGTGCTGATCTAGAGCAGTCTCATTAACATTAACATTTTTACACTTCTTTAGACTTCCTCTCATTGCTTATAAAACAGGACACCAATAGGTCTTTTTCTTTTTTTTTTTTTTTTTTCCTGTACGCGGGCCTCTCACTGTTGTGGCCTCTCCCATTGTGGAGCACAGACTCTGGACGCGCAGGCTCAGCAGCCATGGCTCACGGGCCCAGCCGCTACGCGGCATAGTGGGATCTTCCCGGACCGGGGCACGAACCCGAGTCCCCTGCATTGGCAGGCGGACTCTCAACCACTGCACCACCAGGGAAGCCCAGGTGTTTTTCTTGATTTGGTGTTTTAGCTAAGGTTTTAACACTGAAAAGAATCAATTTCAAATGCCCACATATTCGAAAGAGAAAACTAGAATTCCTGTACCCTGGGACCTTAAGATATGGCCTCAAACTAATTTGTCACCATAGTGTCTCATCCCCCTTTACCTTATATGAAGGAGGCCAGATTTATCAGGGCAGAGAAGACTGGACATGCAGAGAGTCACCAGAGAGCTGTGTGCTTCTCCATACTCTTCTTATGGTAGAGAAGAGAGGAACTCCACTTCCCACTCTGAGTCATGGAAAGAGAACTTCAAGAGTTTGTGGATCAAAGAGAATGGATGGCTGACACATGACTGGAAAAATACGTAAGGGAGAGGAGGTTGTAATATTTGGCTGTGATGATAGATGGGATGGCAGGGAAAACCAGGTACATAGTCACAGAAAGGATGCATGTTTTCTCTAGGATACCATAGAAACCGAGGAAGATGGGCACATGGGAGGAATCTTGAGAAGACTCAACCAAGAAAAATGTCCTCAGCATAAGTAATTGGTGTGGTGAAAGGTTTGATAGGAAAGTGATATGTAACAAGTGACTATGTCACTCAGCTACTCAGACTTTGAGAAGTCCTCAAGAGGGGAAAAGTAGGGCTGATCCTTGAAAAAACTAATAAAATCTTTACTAAAGGAAAACACCAACATTTGGGGATCTGCCATTCCAAGAGTCCCATTATCATGTTAAGCAGCACCTACTGCAATAGAATTCCCCATTTCACCCAGGGCTTGTCCCATCAGGAGAGGAGGTAGGGTGGGAAGAGGAAAGAAAGCAACTTTCTTCTCCACTGTTGTTTTCCATAACCTAGCTGAAGCCTGAACTGTAAGGGTAAATGGCCTGGGTAATGGTTGAGTGGAGAAGGAAGGGAGAATTTAAACTTGAAGTGAGTCTGGTGATTCCTGACAATTCTGTAATGCAGGGCTGTGCTTATAACACAATTATCAATTGACAGCCCTGTAAGAGTAGTCATCCCTTTGACTCTAAAAATAGGAAAAAAAAAATTCTTTTTTTTTTCCTCCTACAAGGAAGTTTTCTTCCAGGATGAATTGGTGATCTTTTGAGACTTGTGAAGGAATAAATAATCATGTCAAGAAAAAGGATATTTGGAAGAACGATGCATGGCAATAGAAGGGAGACCCAGTTCAGATGTTTATTATGACCATAATGAGTTGTTTCCTCATGTCTTCTCATAATTGTTTAAATGACCAGGAAGAATACACTCCCCCAATTTAAATTATATTAAAGTAAAATAAAGAAAAAGAAAATCTCAAGGTTACAAAACAAACTCAACCACCAATTAGATCTCCTTCATACACATCTGCTCCAGATGACTGATCCTCAGAAATTCCTTAGAGATAAAATAAGGATAAGAGTAATAATTTTGAGGTGTGACTCTGGTGTTCTTGTGATTATGGAAATGTGGCAGGTAGATGCTGAATTGCTAGAGCTGGTAAAAAAGCCTCTATCTGTATAATATATTTTTTGAAAGAATTAAACCAAGAGAAGCTAAGAAAAATGAGAGCACATTTTGAAAATACAGTATAAAACCTGAGGTTATATTCATCATGCTTCAGTATATTTTAACTGAATTGATCAATCACTAACCTGTTACATGTCAGTCATAAAGTGTTTTTTAAACCCCTTTTGTAACAGATTTCTTGACTGTCTCAACTATCAAAAACAGAAATCACCAAGTCACAGAAAAAAAGATGAGACAATGAAATTTTGACATTAAACTAGATTGGACGATCTAAAGACTGAAAATGGGACTGTCTGTAACAGATTCAATTAATATGCAAAATTTGGCATCTGCTGTAGGTGTCATTAGTGGTGGGGAAATCAGGCTCAGGGAATTTTAGATCTTATTGATATTAGCTTGTTTATAAACCAGATGTGCACCCTAATTTATTTAGATAACAGCAGAGATCTTTATAGAAAATAAAGCACTTTAAAACTGATACAGGAATATGTTAATGATTATAGAATCACTTATTCAATTATTTTTATTAGATAACTATTTGTTGAAAATAAAAACATGTAAAGGAGAACACTTACGAAGAATGTGGTCTCTGCCTTCAAGAGACTTGCAATTAGCAATCTAAGATGAGCAAACGAAAACTTCTAATACAAGGCAGACATTTGCAAGTATTCATATATCATCAAATTTAATTGCATAGCTATCCTGTCTAGAGAGAAACCTGTGGTTGAGCTCCCATCAGAAACCTGGACTTACAGCTTTTCAGAAAATGAAACAGGAAAAGGCTTGCAGCTTCAAGTGGTTACTCATTGGCTGGTGCTGTTATAGCTTAGACCTTTTCCTGGGCCACAGTCTATTTCCTGAAAGGATTTTTTTCTTTTTTCTTTTTTTTCTTTTTTTTTTTTTTTTGTTTTTATTTGGGCTTTTTTTTTGGTTTTTTAATTTTTTTTTTTTTTTTTTTTTTTTTTTTCAGTACGCGGGCCTCTCACCGCTGTGGCCTCTCCTGCCACAGAGCACAGGCTCCGGACGTACAGGCCCAGCGGCCACGGCCCACGGGCCCAGCCGCTCCACGGCATGCGGGATCCTCCTGGACCAGGGCACGAACCCGTGTCCCCTGCATCGGCAGGCGGACTCCCAACCACTGCGCCACCAGGGAAGCCCTGGGCTTTTAAATTTATCATCATCATTATTATGATTATTATTATTATTTTAAATTTTTATATAAGGGTGACAAGTACGGTCCAAGTCACATGTCAATTCTAACTGGCTAGTAGTAGTTGCCTGCAGAGCTGTATAATATTATGCTGAAGTCCATCAGGAAGGAATGCTGGCTCCATCAGAAGTGCCCAAGAAAGGGGAACAGCAGCACACAATACACAGCTCTGGCCTTGGCCTAATTGCATGATAACATAACACTATCCCAAGTCTCTTGAAATAGAGACTACATTCAGATGAGGAACAGGTTATTGCAAACACAACATTTTCAAATTAATGGCTTAGGCAGTTAAGGTTGCTGGAGTCCACATTTTTGAAAAAAACACAACTTAGTTTTTGGTAAGCAATATATGAGTATTTGAAATGTTAAGAACCACCGTTATATAACATCCTAGAAATTATTTTAAAACTTATCACAGATTTACTAAGTTTCTTACTGAAACTGTCTCACTGCCTCCAAACAAATATCTTCTTGAAAGATCTGGAAGCAGAGCACCAGTCATATATCATGTATGGCTAACACCATCTAAAACAGTCATTTGCTGTTTCTGTTCATTGTTTTATGAACTGAAATGTATATACTACATGAAAACATCTTTAAACATATCAAAATGTATAAATATAGTCAAATAGTAAAAGTCACTTTATTTTAATAAATTATAAAATCTCAAGTATTCCAGAAGTTAAAAAATCACTTATGAGTGAAATGAGGCAAAATTACGTTTTTGTCTTTTCATTCTCATAAAAGTTCACTTGGAGATTAAAATTTCACTAGAAAGAGGCAATGGAGATTAAGTTCAAAGGATAAATTTAAGTTTCTCTAACTACATTGTAACAGTACCACATAAAACTCTTAATCAGTATGTGTCACCAGACTATTTGAGTTCCAATCCCCGCTCTGCTATTTCTTGGTTGAGGGATCTCAGATGCTTTAACTGTCCTTTCCAAGCTTTAGTTTCCTTAGCCCTAAAATGTAGATTCTAATACCTCATATAGTTGTATAAGGGTTAAGTGGTTACATATCTAAAGGGTTCAGACTCAGTGCCTGGTACATAATAGGGGCTTTATTAAAGTTAGATATTATCGTTAAAATCTCTGCTAGGAGAATAACAATAATGCGGTGAATAATCACTTAATATTCAGCATGCTTAAATAAACCATATATGTTCACTCCTCAATCTATAAACTATTCCTAGTTTTTTATAAAAATCTTGCAGAAAGGAAAAGGAACCTGAATTTAATATTTTACCATGTAAGTATATGCAGTGCTATTATATCTGTGCCGGAATTGTCACATTCCAAAACATCTATTTGAGAGGTGTTGGCAAGTGAGAACTATGGTGAGATGGGCATGAATGAATACGGCTGTGGGCTAGACTGTCCCCATAGAATACAAATAGAAGGTAATGCAATTCTGTTTTTAAAGATATTTTCATATCATTGATTTTTATCTGATAATTTAATTATGGGTACGATTTATTGTAAGGGTTTGCATCTTGTTCTAGATATTTGTCCCTGCTTGGCACTTCATTATGTTGCTGTGACTCTTTGCACTAGTCACTGGTAACTGATTATGACACTTTCAGGCCAATTCTATTCCTAGCAATGGTAGAAAAAGCTTTGTCCTGTGCTGCGGGCTTAGATGACATTGTACATAGAAAAGGTTCTTTTGCTGCAGTGTTGGACCAATGGTAGTAAGCTGTCAGTGACCCAAAGCTATCTCATCTTTCTTGTTCCTTTAACATTGGTCTTATAGGCAGTGTGGGATACTCATAGGAACATGAGCTCTGGCATTAGGCAGCCCTTGGTTAGAATCCCAGCTGGGTAGATATTCTGCTATCTCATTCTGAAAGAGTGAGGTACTGAAACTATGTAAGACTCCTTTTCCTTATCTGACTGATTGGTCAAGGGGGATTCAATACAGAGATGTGCTAAGACCTGAGAAAGAACTATCTGATTTCCTTTTTTCACAGCAGTCCTAGGAAATGGTTCTGGCTAAGATAGATAATTCACCATCTTCAAATGGGCTCAGACTGATTCACTTAAACTGAAGTGGAAAACTGAAGTAATTCTTGTCATTCAAGCAGAGAAAACACTTAGTCTCAACTATTTAAATATTTCAGGCAAAAGAGTTTCTTGGATTTGAATTATGAATGGTTGTTGCCCTGTGCTCCACTTTACCTCACATGGGTAAACACAGCCCAAGTTTGCAGCAGCTATTTTAATGGGCTTAGTCAGGCTAAAACCCTAATGAAATGGTTGCAAGATGAAAAGCCAATAACATTTTAACTCCAAGCCAGTGCATTGAGAGAACTGAAAAATCACCTGGGAAAGATCAGTAGAACAATTAGATGGACAGAAAAATGCTACTAATTGCTAATGATCAGCTGAATTATATGTGGATGCTAGGGATGTTACTGTACAGGTGTGGGATTACACTTGACATTTGTCTTAGATTTAATGTCTGACATTTGTGTATCTTCCAATTAAAAGAGAATAATGATAATTAGATAAGAAAGAATCTGTTAGGCTCTGAAATTTTACTACATTCCTTACATACAATAAACTTCACTACTTTGACCTTTAGCTAATTTTTTTCTTCTGGCTCTACAGAACATGTATCCGCAGAAACTCATGAACTTTATTGTATTCCTGCCAATTTGGGGGAATGAATAGTCTAGGCAAAATATGAATACCTATAATAATAGCTCTATGTTTTAAATCCACACACAGGCTAATGTGCAGGCAGTATTCACTAATGCATCTCTACTGGATGTTCCACACCAGTATCCGTTCTAATTGGTCAATACTATTGTCTCATTGATTGGTGTCTACAGGGTACCAGTTGGTAAAACTCCAAATATCACCCTGGTTCATAAGTATAATAATAAAATCTCTCTTTTGCTGGTATTTATACACAAGATTAAGGGTTTGGGAATGGTTTAAAATACAAGGATCAAAAGCTCTTCTCATAAGGAAGAAAATCATTTATACGAAATGATATGATAAACTCATTAAAATGAGAGTTTTTAGATGTTATTGATTAATTATTGGTTTGGATTTTTTTCTATGAATACAATTTAATTAATCATCTAAAGATTTTAAATCAAATGAATTTTCACTTAAAATATCTGCATAATGTGGTTTACTAATGAAGTTATTTTAACTTCATTGTTTAACAATTTAGATTGTAAGAATGCATGCAACTGTAGTACAAACTTAAATATTTCCATCTTTCTGGGTTAATTCTTTTAATAACTAGTATCTTTTCTTTCTCATACATGTTTTCTCTGATTTTTATTATGTATGTCCACTAAAATACATTCAAGAAATCTCATTGACTAAAATTAGGAAAAAATAGTAAGAAGGTACTAATTTGATCTATTAACTCTAAAATGCAAACATCTTTTTTTTAGAAAAATGTATTTGAGAAAATAAGTTGTCTCTCATTTCCCAATGGAAATACTATTCTTTTACTATTTGTTGATAATTCATTCTCAATCTAGGTTTATGTACAGCTGTAAGCTAAAATGCTTCTGAGACATATCAGAAAATTTTATTGATTTATGCCAGATAATTGGTTGAGAAATAAAAAAATACAATTCAGTGATGTTTTGAAGTAGAAATCCATGTCACTAGAGCAGCTAGGGAGCTACTCTTTGGTCTTAGAACTGAGGAGGAGGAAGTAGTCCAAATCCAAGTGGCTAGTGAAGATGTAGAAGGACACTTCATCCATAGTATCCACTGGCAGCTGCCAAGCTTGGTTGTAACCATATTTATTCAATGATGGGGTAAATACATACATGGGATGTCGGTGGGTGGTGGTAGATGAGTACACATGTAACTACACTAAAATTTGCAAGTCACCTGTTAGGTACTTAAGTTCTAAACAACATGTGATAGATTTTATACTCCTTAACTTATGTGAGCCTATGAAGTAAATATCATTAGTCCCATTTTCAAGATAAGAAAACTAAGATTCAAGAAGGTTAAATTGGATTCAAGAAGGTTAAATTGGTTTCCCAAAGGCAAAAGCTGATAAGTGGCAAAGACAACATTCATTTGAGGTGTGTCTGGCTCTAAAGCATATGTTCTTAATCACTGCTTTAATGCACTGAAGAATCTGAAAATATCTCTATAATCATTTTTCTGCAAAAAAAAAAAAAAAAAAAAGTAATACTAATTCAGAAACACCCTCCCAGAAATGCAAATAAAACTACAATGAGGTATTACCTCACACTGGTCAGAATGGCCATCATCAAAAAGTCTACAGTAATAAATGCTGGGGCTTCCCTGGTGGCGCAGTGGTTGAGAGTCCACCTGCCGATGCAGGGGACACGGGTTCGTGCACCGGTCCGGGAGGATTCCACATGCCGCGGAGCGGCTGGGCCCGTGAGTCATGGCCGCTGAGCCTGCGCGTCCGGAGCCTGTGCTCCGCAACGGGAGAGGCCACAATAGTGAGAGGCCCGCATACCCCAAAGGAAAAAAAAAAAATGCTGAAGAGGGTGTGGAAAAATGGGAACCCTTGTACACTGTTAGTAGGAAAGTAAATTGGTGTAGCCACTATAGAAAATAGTATGGAGGTTCCTTAAGAAACTAAAAATAGAGTTACCATATGATTCAGCAATCTCACTCCTAGGCATATATCTGGAAAAGACAAAAATTCTAATTGAAAAAGTTACATGTATCCCAATGTTTATAGTAGCATTATTTACAATAGCCAAGACATGGAAGCAACCTAAATAGCCATCCACAGATAAATGGATAAAGAAAATGTGGCATATATATATATATATATATATAGAGAGAGAGAGAGAGAGAGAGAGAGAGGGAGAGATAGGTCGATACAATGGAATATTACTGAGCCATGAAAAAGAATGAAATAATGTCATTTGCAGCAATATGGATGCTGCTGTGAAGTAAGTCAGACAGAAAAAGACAAATATCATATGATATCACTTATATAGGGAATCTAAAAAATGATACAAATAAACTTTTCTAGAAAACAGAAATAGATTCGCAGACATAGAAAACAAACTTATGGTTACCCATGGAGAAAGGGGAGGGGGAGGGGGAGGGATATATTAGGAATTTGGGATTAACAGATTCACACTAATATGTATAAAATAGATAAACAACAAGGACCTGCTGTACAGCACAAGGAACTGTATTTGATATCTTATAATAACCTACAATGGAAAAGAATCTGAAAAAGAATACATATACATATAACAATCACTTTGCTGTATACCTGAAACATTGTAAATCAACTATACTTTAATTTTTAAAAAGCCAGAAACATCCTCCTGATGTTTCTTAAAGTATGAAACAGATAATCCATTTTTTAGGTGAACAGGGATTCAAAAAAAGGAAAGAGATTAATGTGGAGACAGATATGTCAACTAAAGAATGCAAAGAAATTCAATGAAATATGATAATTAAAATCTTCATTGCAGTTAATAAGAAGCAGAATATATGCTATGGGAAATGAAATCAATATGTTGATTCAGTTTTAAATTATGTCCAAAAAAGTCCCAGATGTGATGTTAAGCCCAATTTTAGCCATTTTTCCCAGGTCCAACTTAATTTTCTCCTTTGTCCCTCACTCAGATTAAATTCGTTTAACTAGATCAGGGTTTCTCAATCTTGGCACCATTGACATTTTAGACCAGTTCATTCTTTGGATGTGTGACCACATCCCTGACCTCTATCCACTAGATCCCAGTAGCACTGTCCTTTCATCTTCTGCCAGGTGTGATAAACAAAAATGTCTCCAGAATCACCAAATATCCCCTAGGGGGCAAAATCGCCAAGGTTGAAAACCACTGGATTTCAAATTTCTACAATGAAATTTTATCTTTTGTTTTTAGTTTGATTCACTTTGCTTCACTGACAAAAATTTACGGAATTAAACTTCCTTACCCCATGATAAATATTCACTACAAAACGCACAGAGGAAACAAAAGAAAATTTATTTTTTTTTTAACACAGTCAAGAATTTCCCTACACATTCTGTGGTTTGCATAGCTGTCATATTCCAACTGTTTCCTGTATAACACTGAAAATTCATGTACTTAAGGAACAGAGAAACAGAAAAATTTTGAGTAAGCTAATGCAGTGGGTATAATGAGTAAGCTAATGTAGAAATTTTATGATAACAAATGGTACTAAAACGTTACTCTGACATATAATTCTTATTCAGAAATATCTTATTGAGTTCTGGTGGGAGTAGAAGACTACATACAGAGACATTTCTAAAGTTATCAACAGAATCACTACATATATGATGAGTCCACCTTTCTATATGGTTGTAATGGTATTTTCCATATTCTTTGTGGAAAAACATTTATACTTGGGACAGAGTGACATGGTGAATGACATTCTCTATGCCTAAATTACTTTAAATTCAAAAAATTGTCTTAGTTTACTATTGCTTCTGAAGTGAATTCCTCCAGAATATGGGTCCCAAATATAGTAAACATTATAACAAACACCTCCCATCTTCCCTTCTCCTCTCTGCTATGTTAAACTTTTTTGCTACTCCATGTCTTGGTAGATTCATCTCTTGCTCTGATTTCTCTGGGAGAACAATGAGTTTAATTAAAGATTTGCAAGTGGCTTTGAGGACCGAAGTTTTTGTAGCCTCTTCTATGCTTTCTCTGTTTTTCATCTTGGCACTTTTTACCTGGGAGGGTGGATTTTCATTTGTAACACCTAATTAAAGAAAATGACATTAAGAAAACACTTACGGAGAAACACTGAGTCTTCTTAAAGCAAACAGAGAGAGGAAAAATATTAAATGAAATTAGTATTTGTATTATTTATTTCCGAATATTCAAAGCAATGATTTTAAATGAATATGTACCATACACTATAATATAAGCACAAATAGTCACCTTACTATACCTCCTGGGTCTATTAGCAAATGAAGTAAAAAGCCCTTTTAGAGTTGTAATATTGACTAACTCTAAAGCATATTTATTGGAATTAACCTTATTCTAAATATGATAGAAAGCAAAATTTCACTATTATTCCTAATATTTACAAAACATTATTATTTCTAATTAAAATGTCCAAAGATTTACAGAAATTTTCATACATTCACATTTACATATCATAATCAGAAAGGAGATATTTCCTAGTAGTACTGATAATTCCCACCTCTATTCCAAAAGAGGTCATTCTCAGCAGATCACTGATATTTCACTGTTTTTGAATGAATCTCCTCTTTATATATTAACTTAATATATTTTGCAGAGAAAATCAAAGCAATCCCTTATTTCTCTAAAACCACAGTGAAGAAAGCACAGCATACTTAAGGGTGTGTGTGTGTGTGTGTGTGTATGTGTGTGTGTCTGGGAGAGATAGAGAGAGAGACAGAGACAGAGAGACAGAGAAAGAGGGGGGAACCCCATTTACTTTACAATCTGGTAGAATTTTTTTAAATGCCACTTTAAAGTAACTTGACCTTTCTTGTTGTCAGTCAATACTTACAGCCAGTATCTATGATGGTCAGATTCTCTGGGGATTAATGAATTATCCAGAGATTGTGATGAGCACTGGGGACATATCATGGAAACCAAAACTACCATTTCAATGAGAAAATAAATAATTTCAAGCCTGAACTTATGATCACAGCCTGCTCCATTGTAGTCCTAAGGATTTGCACATTTAAGTAGACCTTTCTAAACTCAAATCGTCAAACTATTCAGAGAATAGTTCAATTTTATCTGAAGAATCTTCGTGTGATAATAATAGCTACCATATATTCAGAGCTTATCACATGTACTCAGTGCTAAAAGCACTCTTTATTATAATATAATATAATATTATATTATATTATAATGTGTTCATTATATAGATGAAGGACCTGACGTTTAGTGAGGATAATTACCTACCCAAAATCACTTATCCAGTAAGAGAGGTGGAACACTAACCCACATTCTCTGACTTCAAAATTTGTGCAATTAAGTACAATGCTATACAAAAATATTTAGAGAAAATGTCAGGAACTGTTCAGAATATTTCTTAAAGATCTTTTTGCTCATATATAACTTTGGGAAAAATAATACCTAAAATCTACTATGCACCAGACTTTTCTAAGTAATTTATTGAATACATACATAAACTTATTTAATTTTCCCCAAAACTTTTTGAAGTAGGTCCCATTATGACCCTCATTTTAAAGAGAGAAAACTGAAAAAAGGAAAATTGTCAACACTCAAATAGTAGGGATTTTTAACCTTCAAAAATACAAGCAAAACTGCATTGATATGATGAAGGTTCTATGTTTGAGTGTGATTTGGCTGAAATATATCATGAAACAAAAGATAACTACATTGCCAGTAGAATAACTGTTATCTATTAAATGTGTCTTCCTGAGTAAGATAAAGTATCATTTAAAGCCAACAATGAAATTCCCTTTCTCTACTGGAATTTGGGAAGAAATTAAGGCAATGAAAAATAGGGGAAAATCTCCACTCCAGGTCTGATGTGATAGCTGGAGGGGACCTAGAAGAGTGAATAGGCCTTCTTTGTTGGATAGAACATGGAAGTGGGAGGAGAGGAGGAGAAAAATGGAAAATATTTGGGCTCCATTTTTGTGGTTTTAGTTCCATTTATCTTGTTAGATTCATGTCCTTCCATGCAGAACTACAAGTCTGCCTCTGCCTGAAACAAGAAGGGTACAGATTTGAGTAGTCTCAGGGACAATGACCTCAGATCCACACAGCATTGAGAATAGTTCTATGATCATAAAGATCTTGACCTTAATATCAAAGAAGGAGACATGGCCAGGGCTGGGTCATTGAAGCCACTTCTATCTTTCATTTTGCTCAGGTTACCAAGGGATGGGTCTTTTTTTATTTCACACATGCCAGGTGTTAAAAAGCACTGAATACTTAAACTATGTGAATGGATTAGGCAGATATGGAATATAAGTCATAGAAGTTATTCTAGAAATCATTCTATAATAGAATATAATTGTCAACACTAAAAGTAGAGAAAATAGCAGATATTGTTCAGTCCAAAGGTTTTGAAAGTGTTGGTAAATATTGATGGGGCCCAGAGGCTGGTCATCAAGGCAGAGCTGGAATGAGCTTTTGCTTTTTAGTAAAAATCCAGGATAAATCACTAGTTAGGTAACTGGAATAATTAGCAGCTAGTAAAATAACTAGGTAAGTTCTAATTTACAAGTCATTTCTTGGCACATGAAAAGAGAGAAAGGAGACAAACAAAAAAACAATGACCAGAAGCAAAAGACAGGAAAGAACTAGAAAGACATGAATTTCAGAGTATAGAAAACAAGATAGATGGTTCCATATTCACCCCCACAAAAAGAACTCAGAAATGTGAATTATTTTCAGATATTTGGTCCCAGCCTCTCTTCCAAAAAGGATTTACCCAAAGGCTTCAGGGCCCCTTCTGGCCACAATTAACCCTGGGGCCACCCACAGGCAATAAGTATTATAAAACAGGGCAGAGTTCAAACATGCGCACTAGAGAATCAGAGCTCATCTAGCTCATGCTTAAAAATGCCTTTTTCCCCCCCGCTTCTGACTTCCCCAACTCTAAGTTTCACTTCTTCAACCCTCGACTGATTTCATGATTCAGTATGCCTAGGGCAATGGTGCCTGCTAGCCTTTGAGTCCTGCACTGACGTTTAAAATTTGATGTTCATTTCTTTCCTCCTTCCTATCCTTCCTTTTCATATAATAAGACTTGATTTCCATAGACAGGGATTACTTCGAGGTGCTCAATAAATATTCACATTGACTGAATGTATTCATTCATGTATTCAGGAAATGCTTTTTGCACTCTTTAACTTGCTGTGCCTTATTTTTTCTCCTCCATGTAAAAGGGAATATAATTTAGTCTACCCGAGGTTATTGTGAAGATTAATTGAGACACAATAAACAAAGTGCTTAGCACAGGATAAGCAGTATGGAAGGTTCGCCAATATAATTATTATCCTTACAGTTAGCGAAGCAAATAGGTACTTAAACCCAGCAACACCAACTTGCTGAAGTCCTAATTCTCACTCGCATTGATCTATCATGCAATCCAGGAAGTAGAAAACACACAGAAACTGAGGGGAAGCTGTTGAGTAGGGAGGACAGAGATCTAGTTCTTGTAATAAGGAGGTACCTTTACCACTGAGACAGGATTTTGTCTGTTTGCTTGACTTTTTCTTTTTGGCCACAAGCTCAGAGGTTTAACATAGCGTCTGTGAATACAAGAAGCAATCCCAGCATGCCCCTCCAGGCAGAACTGGTAATTAGGGACACCTGGCTCAGGTGGAGGGCAGACCTATGTGCAGATGAAAACAGCTGATTCCAGAAGGCAGCCCGTGATGCTGGTAACATGAAGGTGGTCAGTGTTGAACTATTCCTAAAGCCATTCCTGTAATATGCCCAACCTTCCTTCCCAATTCTTGTTGCCCTGCACTCCAACTGCTATATTCCTCTGAATTTTTTGGTTTCAACTATGTAAATCTGGTACAAGAGGAGGAGAATTCTCACTTGGCAAAATTCATTGCTGCAGGGCTGACAACTGAGACACAAATACCGTGCATCTTTCTACTATGGCTCAGAGGTTCCTACAGGATTTTGGCATAAGCATCCATCTCCTGAAACTGCTAGCAGTTCTTTCTCTTGTCATTATTACACCTCTGCTTCACTTCCCTGTTGGACCCAAGATCCTGCATTTGTTCACTCTTGTGATACTGAACTGGAATAACTCACCTGCTTTACCACATGGTGCTCAGACAAAAATTTTCATTTTTCTCTTGTAGCAGTGCCTGCAATATCATACAAAATATTGAGGATGAATAATTTAATTAATGGACAAACTAAAAAAAGGTGTTAATCACACAAAAGGATCTTGAAAAAGAAAGTGTAACCAGTATAAATGATTTAGACATTTACGAGATTAAAAAAAACCTTGTATTGTGGTTACTACGATATTTATAATTGCATAGCAGTATAATTACATAGGAACTCAATTTTTTCTTGGTGGAGATATTTGTTTTTAGCAATGTCACTAAAAAAAGCAAGCAGAAAACAAAACGAAAAACAGAAATCTATTAGAGTAAGAAATCATGAGAGGAAGGAGATAAATTTCTTATTTAAACTATGTGAAATTCTAAGAAGAGTGAAGCAAAAAGAATGACCTTTGGCTACCCTCTGTCTGAATGAGGAGTCCTTAAGTGTGAAAATAACTTCTGTATCTCCTTCTAAATGCTTCCATGTTGAGAATGAGGTGTCTCTGAGTGGAGAAAGAGTGTAAAGTCTCAGGTCTCTGATAGAGGAAGCTTTCTCGCATCTTGAGACCTTAACCCTAGGAGTAGGATCTTATAACCTGTTCCTCGTAAAACATAAGCACCAAATGTAGTGTGAGCTGGGTTTGGACAGACTCACATCCCCACCCCACCCCCCATCCAAGGATTTAGTTTAAAATGGAGTCCAAATTATATCTCTAGCAATAGTAGGAAATGGAAGGAAGAAAGGCTTTTTGACCTGATCCTTTGAGTGAGATAAAAACAAATCTCTTCTTTCAAACTGCATTAACTCCCGTCAAGTACCCTGAATCTGTTTAATATATTGCTTCTTTATAGTGACCAGAAAGAGTTAAAATCCCTCTAAAAGGCAAGAATTTCTCCACCTTCTAGGCAGCAGGATGTAAGATGAGTTATTAAGGGAAATATGAAGTATAGCAGTTAATAGAGAAAAGGAGGGGTGATTAACCAAAAGATTTCAGTGATGAATACCACCTCATGAGATGTACTTATTAAAAAAAGAATGGACATGCATATAACCACAAAAGGGGACGTGGAAACATAAAACAAGTGTGAAAGTAATTGTTGAAAATAAAGTGAGATAGTGAAAAGAACTATAACAAAATCTACAAGTGCATTTCCACCATGATACCATCAGAAGTTATACACAATCATTCATTTGATCTCTTCTGGGGTGGCTTTTTCACTCTTGAAATGTTTTAGAGGTCAGAGGAAACTGGAAGATTACTCCTGCCTTAGGAGGGATAAAGAAAGAGAGATTGTTGATAGTCAGCTCTGTGGACACAACCTAGACAGTGATTCTTCCCCTTTGATAGTCTTCCTCCTTCTTATATACCTGAAATGATTAACTGTGATGACATCCAATTATACTTTCATTATATCAAATCCTTCCTATAAACCCATCTTCTTAATATAAAATAAAATAAAAGATAAACTAAGCCCTCACCAAAAAGAATCTATAAAATAGTGATAGAAAACTATTTTATAACATATTTTCTTAATATATTCATAGTTAATCCTAATTAAGCTAGGTAAATTTTAAATAATATGTAAACCTCACAAAAGAGAGTAATCACTACTGTATTTTAAGTGTTTTAATCCTAACTGTATTAAGTTAGGATTTTGTGTTTTTGTCTGTATCTCAAACTAGGAAACGCACATTGTGATTAAATATATTTTTATTAACAATACTCACCATTTAATATCATTACTCAGTATGGCATATTTATGCAATAAAATATATATTTTTAACATATTTATTAGCATATAATTGCTTTACAATGGTATGTCAGTTTCTGCTTTATAACAAAGAGAATCAGTTATACATATACATATGTCCCCATATCTCTTCCCTCTTGCATCTCCCTCCCTCTCACTCTCCCTATCCCACCCCTCTATGAGGTCACAAAGAACCAAGCTGATCTCCCTGTGCTATGTGGCTGCTTCCCACTAGCTATCTATTTTACATTTGGTAGTGTATATATGTCCATGCCACTCTCTCACTTTGCCCCAGCTTACACTTCCCCCTCCCCATATCTTCAAGTCTATTCTCTATTAGGTCTGCATCTTTATTCGCATCTTGTCCCTAGGCTCTTCTGACCATTTTCTCTCTTTTTTAAAATTATTATTATTATTTTTGTGTGTGTGAGGTACACGGGCCTCTCACTGCTGTGGCCTCTCCCGTTGAGGAGCACAGGCTCCAGATGTGCAGGCTCAGCGGCCATGGCTCACAGGCCTAGCTGCTCCACGGCATGTGGGATCCTCCCAGACCAGGGCACGAACCCGTGTCCCCTGCATCGGCAGGCGGACTCTCAACCACTGCGCCACCAGGGAAGCCCTCTTTTTTTTTCTTTTTTTTTAGATTCCATATATATGCATTAGCATATGGTATTTGTTTTTCTCTTTCTGACTTACTTCACTCCGTCTGACAGTCTCTAGGTCCATCCACCTCAATACAAATAACTCAGTTTTGTTCCTTTTTATGGCTGAGTAATATTCCATTGTATATATGTGCCACATCTTCTTTATCCATTCATCTGTTGATGGACACTTAGGTTGCTTCCATGTCCTAGCTATTGTAAATAGAGCTGCAATGAACATTTTGGTACATGACTCTTTTTGAATTATGGTTTTCTCAGAGTCTATGCCCAGTAGTGGGATTGCTGGGTCATATGGTAGTTCTATTTTTAGTTTTTTAAGGAAATTCCATACTGTTCTCCATAGCGGCTGTATCAATTTACATTCCCACCAACAGTGCAAGAGGGTTCCCTTTTCTCCACACCCTCGCCAACATTTATTGTTTATAGATTTTTTGATGATGGCCATTCTGACTGGTGTGAGATGATATCTCATTGTAGTTTTGATTTGCATTTCTCTAATGATTAATGATGTTGAGCATTCTTTCATGTGTTTGTTGGCAATCTGTATATCTTCTCTGGTGAAATATCTATTTAGGTCTTCTGCCCATTTTTGGATTGGGTTGATTGTTTTTTTGATATTGAGCTGCATGAGTAGCTTGCATGTTTTGGAGATTAATCCTTTGTCCATTGCTTCATTTGCAAATATTTTTTTCCCATTATGAGGGTTGTCTTTTTGTCTTCTTTACGGTTTCCTTTGCTGTGCAAAAGCTTTTAAGTTTCATTAGGTCCCATTTGTTTGTTTTTGTTTTTATTTCCATTTGTCTGGGAGGTGGGTCAAAAAGGATCTTGCTGTGATTTATGTCATAGAGTGTTCTGCCTATGTTTTCCTCTAAGAGTTTGATGATGTCTGGCCTTACATTTAGGTCTTTAATCCATTTTGAGTTTATTTTTGTGTATGGTGTTAGGAAGTGTGCTAATTTCATTCTTTTCCATGTAGCTGTCCAGTTTTCCCAGCACCACTTATTGAAGAGGCTGTCTTTTCTCCACTGTGTATTCTTGCCTCCTTTATGAAAGATAAGGTGACCATATGTGCATGGGTTTATCTCTGGGCTTTCTATCCTGTTCCATTGATCTATATTTCTGTTTTTGTGCCGTTACCATACTGTCTTCATTACTGTCTGGCATATTTATGCATTAAAAATATTTACTGAGACATTTTATTCCAAAGACTTCACAAAGTGTTTAATGTACTGTATGGCTATATCTCTAAATGTGTTACTAATGCGCCATTTGTGTGTGTGTGTGTGTGTGTTTAAATTAATTAATTAATTTATTTATTTTTGGCTGTGTTGGGTCTTCGTTTCTGTGCGAGGGCTTTCTCTAGTCACGGCAAGTGGGGGCCACTCTTCATCGCAGTGCGCAGGACTCTCACTGTCACAGCCTCTCTTTTTGCAGAGCACAGGCTCCAGACGTGCAGGCTCAGTGGTTGTGGCTCATGGGCCTAGTTGCTCCGTGGTATGTGGGATCTTCCCAGACTAGGGTTTGAACCCGTGTCCCCTGCATTGGCAGGCAGATTCTCAACAACTGTGCCACCAGGGAAGCCCTAATGCGCCATTTTTAGCAGATGAAATTAATGGGGTGATATTGAACACCTACTGCCTAGTTTCTGGCATAGAGTAGATGTTCAATAATCATATTTTTTTTGAGCACATTTACTGGTAAGAATTAATCTTTCTTTTATTACCTCAGAGTATATAATATAGTTTCCTTATATTAGTCAATTTTATACAGGTCTTCACTATTCTAAAAGTTTGGATTATCCTTGGGGCAAGTGCCACTTGTATTATTCAAAAGAATCTTTCAAAGCTTCAGAAAGGTAGTTATGGACAGGTTAAGTTTTTAATAAATAATACTTGAATCAAATAAAGGGCTCATCAAACACATTTCAAATGCCTAGAGTTTCAGCATCTTTAGCCGTCAGAAACCAGGAAGAAATCTACTGCCCCAATATTAACGAATTAATCAATTAGATATCATTTAAAGAATCTCAAGATGAATGGGGGTAAAATGGTACACAATATTCTTAACTATAATCCAAAAGTATAGCTTTATTTGTGGCTAATATTTGCAAGCAAAAATACAACTTTTTTTCCACTGGAGTTGTATTTCTTAGAAAAGTCATTTTTGATATCTTTTAAAATGTAGCTTCAGTTAATTTTTAAGTGTTTTAAATACTTACATTGCCCTAAACATGGAACTCTGTATCAGTGTTTGGTTTGAAGAACTCAGGGAATTATTGTCATTAACACTACCATTCTTATTTTGCCAAACATGAACAAGGTAATACCATGCATTTCCATCCAAGTAGTTATTAATAAATCATTCTAAAATTGAAGAGGGGAGCTACACTTTGGGGGCCTGCACTGGATCTTTTGTTTTTTATCTTTGTAAGATGACATAAAAATGTTAATTACTATGTTTGTATGTCAACCTATGGATCCACTAATTCCCTTTACTATGCCTTTAACAAGTTTGGGGGACCATTTTATTTGCTTAATTGAGTCTCAGAATATTTGATTTGTTCAGCACTGGCCCTATAAACTGTCACAGTGTTGTATGGTAATGTTAGTGAGGTATTCCACTGTGGTGCTGTTCTGAGCTCTCCAGTAAATACTGTGGATTATTTAAGCAGTTTTTATATATTACACAGATTTGTACATTTTAATGTGGCTATGCATATTTATAAGCTTTTAAAAAAATCATTTTGTTTACTTGTACAGTTCAAGTTTATTGGGAAATATATATTTATGAATTTTTAAATCTTGTTATAGATTATATGAATACTCACTTAGTTACATAGCTCCAAACTCTTGGAAATTACTTTGCCAACAATGATTGTACATTTAATTTATGATAAACCCTGCAAAGTTCAACTACGTAGATCTTCTCTTTTCAAATAACAATAATACGGATTGCTAGATGATAATTTATATTTTGATTGTAGAAATCATTTGGGAACTTTCTTAAAAAAGCACATAGGTTAGTGATAAAATAATTTCTAATTAGAAATTATTCAAAAAGTTCCTGGAACACAGGAACTTTTAAGATGGTCTGTCTACTCTTTGAATCATAAGCAGAATGCTGAACTTCATTCATTCACATGAGTATTCACTGTGTGCCTACTTTGCTGGAGGTAACTGTGCTGGGAAAAAAAATGGGAATACAAAAATGAAAAAATATATTCACCATTCTCCAGCTGTTTACATTTAAATATCTTTAAAATTGCCTATTATTGTGATTTATATCATTATAACACTATAACACATGTTAAGTTAGAACATCTATAAACACTCTATTATTTAAAGATATATCATTATAATTTGGTGAGATTTAGGGGACTGTGTCCCTCCAGTTACCATTTGATTTTTTCTCATCTTTGTAGCCAAACTTTTAAATGAGTTCTCATTACTCATTATTTTTATTGCCTCACCTCCCATTTACAAGGCAACATACTATTATCTGAATTCCACTTAGCATTTCATCAAAACAACTTCAACATAAGTTCCCAGCAACTTCTAGGTTATTAAACCCAATAGACATTTACCATCTCTCATCTTCCTTAGCCTATCAGCAGCTTTTGATACAAGTCCTTCCTTCTGAAACATTACCTTCCCCTGGTTTTCATAACATGACCTCATCCTGGTTTTCCTTCTATTTCTTTGGATGTCAATACTGTTTCTTCTGTATTTTTATTCTTTGCTACCAGCAGCTAAAAGAGCTGGGTTTCTCAAGGCTTTGTCCTAGGTCCTTTTAGTTTTCCATCTACCTCATTGTCTCCTCCATTTCCAAGACTCAAAGGCAAATCAAACAGTAGATCAATAAAGTACTGAGTATTATCCCCACGATCACCACCACCCCAAATTGGTCATCCTTTTATATTTTCCACCTTAGCAAATGGCATCATTTCCATCCAGTTGCTTCACCTAGCTCTCTGTTATCCTCATCTCCAATTCATCCCCAAATCCTGATTATCTCTAATTTGACCACTTTTCCCCCATCTTCAGAATTACCATCTTAATAAACACTACCATTATCTCTCATCTGGACTACTAGAATATTCTACCATGTGATCTCCCCATAACCAGCCTGCCCAGCCCTCTCTCATTTTAGACAAAGTAATCTTTCCAAAAAGCATTCTGAACATCTGTCACACCATCCTTCACTCTCTATGGGGAGTTGAGACTCTCTAGTTACTCTCTGGTGCTCTTTAGATAAAGACCAAAATCTTTAAACGAACCTACAAAACCTTTACGGTTTGACCCCTATTTCCATCTTTAATGTCATCTCAAAACACACTTTCCTTCACAGTTTGCAACCTCACTGAGCATCTATCAGTCCCCTAAACAGATCATGTTTCTTCTCATTGCAGGGCTTTTGTACATACCACTCACTATGTTTTAAATGCTCTCCATTATTTTCTTTCCCTGGTAAAATTTTACCTAGCCTTAGATGTCTTTTCCTTATGGCACGTTCTAGAGTAAGTTTCTTTGCTAAATATTTTCAGAGGGCCCTGTTCCTTTTCCCAAGGCCATTATTTCAGTTTGCCTGATTGCGTTTGGGTCCTGGCTCTGCCCCTGATTTGCTCTATGATAATGAACAAGTTATGTAACTTCTTTCTCCCCATTTCCTCTGTTCTAAAATACAGATAATGATAATAATATATTTCCCATTTTAGGGGATTAAATAAGATAATATATTTTAAAACCTTACAAACATGCCTGACACACAATAAGTTTGATATATTTATATTAGTACTTGTTTGCTTTCACATTCATTATTGTGGTTATTTGATCATCTTCCTCTTTATATAAATATGTAAGTTTTATGAGAAAAGAATCACACATATCCTCTAAAAAGGGCTATGATTTTTGAGCAATTCAGTAAAGATTTGTTGAATGAATGAATTCAAGGAAATACTCATGAGATTAATAGCATGAAAAGAGTCGAAATGGAAAAAAACACAAATATTATTACACATAATCTGAGAACATACTTATATTACCTCTATGTGTATATATATATGCACATACATATCTATACATGTATATGCATGTTACGCATATACACATACAGATAAATGCACATCTAGTGTGTGTATACAATATATTTACTGTATAAGATTTATACTATATATGCATATTTAATATACATGCACATTTATACACACATGCTAAGAAACTTCACTAACTCTAAGAGGAAAACTTTAAAAATATTTTCATGAAATTCAGAAACAGGACAAGGCCACCCACTACCAGTTTGATCACTTAACATATTTCTGAAAGTTCTTGATACACTTTTCAAAGAAAATTGAAAAGACAACTAAAGAATATAAATATTTGTTGATGATATGGCTTTTTTATTGAAAATAACCATGAAACTCACCTTGAAACAATTATAGTATATTACACAGAAGTGACCATAATTCCAAGAGCAAAGTTTTCCATATATTAATATTTCTAAAATTGGAAACATTCCAAATTATTCCAAAGCTGGAATGTACCTTAAAATTTATGCATAATTTTGATGCAATAAGATTTCTTTCTTTTGCATTTTTTTTCATTTTTAAATGTTTGTCATGAAAAATAGTTATCAAATCAATAATGTATTTTAAAATATATAATGTCTTAAATAGAGAATATATAATTATTTACTAAGAGAACTAATTACAAAACAAATTGAATTCAATAGTATTCATCTACATCAAAAATAATGAGTTAATAAATATAGCAAAATCCAAAAAATCCAATATCTGATAGTTCAATTTATATAAAACATATTAGAATAAAATTAATAAAAATGTGTATGACAAGTATAATGGAAACCACAAATCTTTACACAGGAGCAAAAAAGGTTTTAGTAAATAAGGTGATGTCCTATAAAAAGCCTGGCTGAACTAAAAAGAAAATAGATTTTTAAAATTTAGTGTGTCTCAAGGAAACCAGTTTACAATATGGCTTCAGGAAGGGAAGAAACAGAAATCATCTCTCAATTTCATATCTCACTGTGTATTCTTAGGTATAATTATCCCCTAGAATTACACCTTGTACTTAGTTTCTCTAAGTTTTTTCAGTTCCCCAAATAAAGAATAGGTGTTTACAATTTGAAATATCCAAAATATACATGCAGAGATAATTAGTTAAGAAATAATGAGGAGAGAATTCACTGTGTATAATTGTTAAAGGGACACAATGTGTGTGTGCAAATACAAATTCCTAGGTCCTATCCTAACACCTTAGACATCTTAAGATGTATCTTAAACATTTTTAACTATCTAAATTCTAGAGCTTTCTGGGAGGCTAACAAAAAGTTTCAAGAAATTAGCCTTGGTGGGCATATAGACTTGTGTTTCCTCATTTTTAATTTAATTTAATGCATCATGTGAACCTAAAGGGCTATCTCACAGGATCTAAACATATCATTATTCTATAAAGTTATAGATGTTCATGTAAAATGTACTGATTAAAAGTCCTTTGATACTGATGATATTTTTTTTAATTGGCTATCTTCATGAAAAAGTTTTAGATAATCTAAAATTGCACTACTCTATTCCCATTAGCTGGATGAGAAAATCTTGAATACTGGAATATAAGTCATTTCATAAAATGAAAAGAGTATAGTATTTCAGAAGTCTCAGGATACTACTGGTTCTGGCTGATTTGCTGTTTAAAGTGGGCATAGTACCATTAATGAATTATACCATCTGACCTGATGCTTAGGAAACACATGTAATCACTTATGCAGGATTATTTGGGAAATGACAATTAGACCAACTCCCTTTTACTTGTTGATACCTCTACTTCTTTTTAAAATTGCAAAATAAAATGCAGAAATAGACAAAGAAATACACAAAATTAAATATACAGCTTAATGAATTATTATTATACCTTTCATCTGTTACCCAGACCAAGAAATAAAACTTTGCCAATAAATCCAGAAGCCCCTTACAAGTGCCAGGTTCCAATCACAGCCTGAGTTAATCTTCCCTCTCCCACAGTAACTACCATGCCAACATTTAGACTGATGAATTCTTGCATTATTTTATAGCTTTATTACACAAAGTTTCTTACTTTTGACACAAAGCTTCGTCTTGTTCATTAAAAAAAATAATAATAATGTGCTTTAGGTCTGATTCAATTTCCAAGTTCCTTCTCCCTTCTTTTCTTATGTATACAATAGCAAGCTAACCATTTAACTATTTATTCATTGAGGGATCCAGGCCATTTGACCTTCCGGATTTTACTGGTTATATATTCTTTGTACTCTTACCCTGTTCCTCTGCCCTCATCATTTCCTGCAAATTAGCAGTTGAATCCAGAGGCTTGCTAAAATTCAGGTTCTAATCCTTTGGTAAGATTCTAGGTACCTTCGTCTTTTTTCAACAGGAAGTATATAATGATTATTTGTCTGTCTTTTCATAATGTTTACAGCTGGAGATGATTAATACTTAAACCCATTATTTTACTGGGTATTGCAAAATGGAGATATTCTAATTCTATAGTTTCTTTTTCATTTATTGGCTAGAATTTTTTTTTTTTTTTTTTTTTTTTTTTTTTTTTGCGGTACGTGGGCCTCTCACTGTTGTGGCCTCTCCCGTTGCGGAGCACAGGCTCCGGACGCGCAGGCTCGGCGGCCATGGCTCACAGGCCCAGCCGCTCCATGGCCTGTGGGATCTTCCCGGGCCGGGGCACGAACCCGTGTTCCCTGCATCGGCAGGTGGACTCTCAACCACTGCGCCACCAGGGAAGCCCTGGAATCTTCTATAAACAGATACTTCCCTCATTTACTATCTGGATACCCAGGGATATAGCCGATATAAGAAAAGTGGGATAAAGTCTGATACTTTGCTGCAATTAGCTGTTTTCAAGGTAATGAACTATTTTCCCTATCACCCTCTCATTTTGACCAATTTTTAGGGACTCATGAATTTAAATATATTTGATGGGTTTCCATACATTGAAATTGTTATTATCATTAAAGTTCAAATCATTCTTTCATTGACCAGTGGAATCTCAAGTTGTGTTGAGTCTTTTTGACATTTGAAAGCATTTGAAATCTTCCTTATTATCTACTGTCGCAAAATTGTCCAGGATTATTTTGCACATTTTCTACAAGAAGCTACAGTTACTTTTAGTGAAAAATGGTATTTAAGATCAAAATCTGTGCACTAAGTGTTTTCACCTTTTCTGGGTTAGTCACTGTGTTTAGATCTTTTAAGTGAGCAGAGTTAGGACTGATATATATCCAAGATGAAATACCTCATGAGCTCATATTGACACTTCCATTTCCAATAGAGTTTTTACTTAATTTCTTCTTCTTCTTTGATTTACAGTCATAGGTTTGTTTGTTGTTTGTTTGTTTTAGTTTTAGTTTTGGTTTTGCTGCCCAAAGGATTTTTTTTTCTTTAAGGTACACTAACTTTACCAGACTGTATCTTGGTTTTGTTCATTCTGGGTCAACATTCTCAGATTTATGGTATGTTCTTCCCATTTGTAGGAGGTTTTTGTTTGTTTGTTTGTTTATTTTTTTCTGTGAAAGTTTCCTTTGAGTATAGTTTTTAGAATTTCTTTTACTCCTTTGATTTCATTTTCTTTTTCAGGGACTCCTTTTATCAGTATTGTTTGATCTTCTTTGCCTATCTTTATTATTTGCCCCTTACTTTCAAACCTGTGAAATTCTTCCTTCATTCCTTTTCCTTTTAATTGTTTTTATTTTTAAGATTTACCTGATATAGCTCATAAGGCATAATCTCATTTTCTTCTAATGTATTCTTCCAAAATAATTTTCTTTAATTTCTAGTTCTTTCATGAATTGTCACCTTGTTTCTGGTTTTCAAAACTGCAATTAATATAATCTTCATATACTCATGTCTTATATACTTCTTTGAATGGTGTCTTCCTTAAAGATATTTTGAAAGTCTAACCCCTGGTACTCATGAATATGCCCCTAACTGGGAGTAGTATCTTTGCAGATCTCAAGTTAAGATAAGGTTACACTGGATTGGGATGGACCTTAATCCAATGACTGGTGTCCATAGAAGAAGAGGCAAATTTGGACACAGAAACACAACAAGGAAAATGCCATGTGAAGATGCCATTAAAGACAATGTGAAGATTGAGGCAGAGATTGTAGTAGCAGGTTTATAAGCTAAGAAGAGCTGGCAGTCACAAGAACCTAGAAGAGGCAAGGAAGAATTCTTCCCTAAATCCTTCAGAGGGATCAGGAACCTGATGGTAACCTTGATTTTTGACTTCTGGTCTTCGAAACTGTGAGAATAAATTTGTGTTGTTTTAAGCCACTTGTTTGTGGTACTCAGTTATGGTAGCCCTACTAGGTTACAGTTCTGATCTATTTTATAAATGTCTTTTGTGAGTACTTTCATTGTTACAGTGATGTTATTCTTCTTTGTATTATTTTTATTCACTTGAACTTTTGGAGTGAGTTTGTATTCAGGAACATATTTTCTTTTCTTTTTTTTTTTCAATTTCACAAA
This sequence comes from Aethalodelphis obliquidens, assembly GCF_003676395.1. NCBI lineage: Eukaryota > Metazoa > Chordata > Mammalia > Artiodactyla > Delphinidae > Aethalodelphis > Aethalodelphis obliquidens. The sequence goes on along the minus strand of NW_020837957.1, from coordinate 16,547,666 downwards.
TACTCTTCTGCTGTTTTTGAGTAGAGTTCAAATATATGGTTTTGAACTTTTTCTCTGGTTTTGCTGAATTCTCCTCTCCCATTTTGGTCTGGACCTTTCCTTTCTTCATCTTTATTATCCCCTATATTCCTCCATTTTGATTCCACTCTCAGGGTCTCTCCTTAGTATGGGCCCTGACATATAAGTAAGTCCTGACTCATCATTTTTGAGAGTTCATGGGTGAAACTGTTCCAGCTCCTTCAGATATTTTACTCTGTGCCTCTTGCATGCACCTGTTACTTAACATGGGCAAAACTCCTCCTAATTTTGACTGTTCTTCTCATATAGGTCTGCTGTGATCTCTAGTAAATACATATTAGCTATCTTGGGACTCTCCTGTTGTCAGGACAGTCAGTTGTCACCTAGTGGTAATTATTTTCTTTTTCCTCATAGCAGATATGAATGTAGGTCATACAGCTTTTGGTGATTTGTCCATACTCTTGTATTTTAGAATCCATTGGGAAACCTTGTCACCTAGTTTTGTTGTAAATTTTGCCTATGGGTGTTGGCTTTAATATATAGCTGCTTTCATGCAGGGTTCAGAGAAATTGAGAACTCATGCTATCACCATAATCTTCCCAGAATTTGTACCTAGTAACTTCATCAATAGTCATTAACTAAACTTTATTGAGCACTTACTATATGTCAGTCACTGAGCTAGACACTGTACTTGCCTTTTGTCTTTCAGCACTCATAACAGCCTATGAAGTCAATATTTTCATTAACTACATTTTAATGATAATTATACAAACATATCAAAAGTAAACTTGCCAAATACAGGTACTGTTATCTGCGGCTGAATTCTAACATAGAAAATATCTGATTTCATAGCTCACATTCTTAGCAAGTGTAAAATATTTTTCAAAAAGAAAGAAGAAAATAATAAGCCTCTGAATCTAAAATGATGAAAAAGTCAAGACAACAGGTCAAAATGACATACTAGTGGAAATGCATAGTACTGCCAAAAATCTTCTCTGGGAACAAATCTTATTGGCATGAAAGAGCATTAAGACACCGAGCACAGGAAGAGTGCAAATGAGGAAGAGATAGTGAATGCCAAGTGAGCTCACTTTTTACTTTTGCCAGAGACAAGCCTGGTCTCTGAACTACAAGAACTTGTAATTGAGATAGAGAACCAAAACCTTAACAAATAAAACAATCAAATATACTGCAAAGATGAATTTTGACAGCCAACCTTTCAAAAGTAGTTGCACTGACTCTGTGATAGTCACTGTGTCCTGTGCTGTACAAGGAGGGATAATTCATCTGGCATATTTCCTTCCCTCAGAGATGTTTCAATTTAGTAAGAAAGATGTGTTCATGAATAATTTAAGATAGTAAATAATAAGAACCATTTATTACTACGAATAATAAAGGCTTTAGGAGTTTAGAAGAAAGACAGAGCACATGTGACTAGGGTAGTAATGGGCATGTAAATTGGATCTTAGAGGTTAAGTGAGACCTTAAAAGAAAATAAGAACCAGAAGGTGAGTCATAAAAAGAACAAGGTGGTACTGTGAGATGATAACAGCCAGTAGATGTTTTCAGGACAAAAAAAAAGCCTACAGGACTTACTAAGTACTTTGAACAGCTTATCCTGATTTCACAGATTGGGAAACAGAAGATTTTTAAAGCAGAGAGAAAAAAAGATTAAGGTCTTTACTTACATTTAGGAGTGGAGGAGTCTGAAAGGGAAAGAGAGGAAAAATAAAAGGCAAAAAGGTTAATAGGAGACCTTGAACAGTGGCTTCCAGGAGGCTGTTATGGTGGATAGTCATAAAGTGCATAGAAGCTCCAGAGGGCTGGAAAGATTGCACCCATTTACATATTCATAGGAACTGTGAAAAGAGATGGATTGGGTTCCCAGACACAGTGACCTATGTTCGCCCTTAAGCTTTCCTATATAGTACGAGGTTTGCAGAGTGTCCTTCAGCAAACTCTTTTTTACTCATCGTCTGCCACCAATCATATTGAGGTCAAGCTGCTCTAGACGTTGGCTATTCTCAGAGGTCTATTAATCAGGACTGATATCAGGTAAGATAGCTTCACAATTCCAAATTTCGCAAGCTGCCTTTGTAGTAGAGACATAAACCTCCATTTTAATGCTAATAAACACATTCCTCTGTCACAAACCTCAGAAAAGTTACAAAAAGAAAGATTCAGGGTCCTGAAAGGATGAACTGTATCAGACCTATGTAGATAAATCTAGACCCAATTTTAATATCATTTTGCACAGAAAATAGTTCTACAAGGTAGAAAAGTCAAAACATTCCCTTCAAGTGGCACAAAAAAGGGAAAGAATGACCATTGTTCTGTTATTTGAATTAGAATCTTAAGACATTTTGACTATAGACGCTAGCCGTAGAAAATATGTCCTCTCTCCAATCTATGGAACTGTTCAGTCTTTGGAAAGTTGAAAAGTGTTATTTTTCAAAAGGATACTTTGGAGTTTCTATCCTCATAAAATGCAGTTATAGCATTTTAAGAATATACATTTACATAGAGTTTTGCACATTCACCTTGTGTATTTGCTGGAATGTGTAAATGGGTACACATTTTATATAGTCTTTAAATATATTTAAAGCAAATCGAGGAAATATTCAGAGACTTAAAATTAGTTTTATATTCAATAACTGGCCAGAAAATAAAATGTCAATCATGTTTTCTAGCAGTATGCTATAATTCCAATCAAAAGAAATTGCTGTTTCACAATTTGATTTTAGGAGAGTGCTAGATCAATGTTATTGACTTAAGAGATTCATTCATTATTTATTTTAAACTTTGTTTATTACTCAAGTTTCATATACAGACTAATTATTTAAATGGGAAACTGCAACTGTCTAAATTAATATTAGGAAAATTGAACATTTACTCTGAGGCAGCAAAATTGGACTTTGTCAGGAAGCCAATTTGAGGAGGTAGTATACTACTTAAAATTGGCCATTAAAGGGAAAGAATCTACAGCCATTATTTCCCACCAGAGAACAATTAAATGAAAATAATAAAGGCTGTATTATCTTTTAAGTTCCGCATTTCCCATTTGTAGAAAATGGATTCCTGAATGGCAGCTGTCAGAGGGGCTTGGCTTACTGACACCAACTAACTAGTTGAAGAGTTCTGATTGTGTAGTCTTAAAGAAATAGTATTTTTTATTGTGGGATCTCCTTTGACAAAAGTAGAAAATTCTAAGACCACAACCAGCAGGAACTGAACAAAGATGCAACTTTAAGACAGAGCTAGATAAACAAAGACTCTGGACAAAAAAGGTCATTTTAAGAACATGGTCTCTTTTCATTCATGAAAGCAACTTTCAGTACTGCTAAAGCAAAATCTACTGAGGGTTGATACCCATTCCTTTGAAAATTAGCTTGGAGGGCTGATGGGTCACAAAAGGATAATCACTCAAAATTTTGGACAGCAGCTCTCATTAGTAAAATCTTTTCCTATTATTATGCTGACATTTATGAATTCATTTCATGACTCCAAAATATCTTCCAGGTAATTTTTTAACTTTGTATTTCAAAGCATGGGAAGAGATGTGAGCCCCAGAGTTGAAGCAGTAATGTCATAAATTCAATAGAGTTGGTTAATAAATCTAATACATTTGAATTTATTTTTTCATTCTGTGTGAAAAAAAACATATTTGGGTATATTCAAGACACCAGAAGTTGTATTAGATATTGGGCATGGTATATTACTATGGCTAAATAATAGATTATATCCATGTATGCATCTGCAAAAGAATCACATGGATAGTTAATATATTAGTGATGACTGACTATATTTTTGTGGTTCCTATAGGCGGTATATGTCTAGGTTTCCCTATAACTCTATATAAAGTCATGTAATTGAGAAAAAAAATAGAGGGTATAGCATTATGAGTTACAAAGTCTTAAAAGCAAATACTGACTATGTCAAATATCCAAGTAATAATAAAAGAATAGTAACATAGAGTACTTAAAATTTGCTTATGATTAGGATTTAATAATTAAGATCAATGTTTAAAAACCAGGGTGGAGTGCTATCATAAAAAGCTTCCTCCTTTGCCTTCCTCACTCCCTCTTTCTTTTTTCCTCTATCGCCTACTTTTGGTAAGATTAGTAAGATTGCATTCAATAAATTTTGCATGAGACTTGGTTTTATTCACATATATTATTTCATAATTGTTTTTTTTTTGGTTTATAGAAATAAATTTAAAGTAATGGATTAAATATCAATACATTCAATATAAATATATCAAAATATTCTAGAAAGAGAGTTATAATGCAACTTACATACATTTATAGAGATATTCTTCATTTATGTAAAAAAAATTAAATAAGTTAATTTGTAGACAAAACTATAATTAAATCTCTTCTTAACCATTGGGATACACCTAATTTTATGTCACATATATGGATATACATGGCCAAAGGCATAGCTAGATTGGAGACAAATGAGCTATATATTTTCTGCATACATTCAAACTGTTTCCTCCCTCTTGGGAGGTTTGTAGCTCTTGCCAAATGATTCCGTCTAAGAGCTGGTCCAGCATAATGCACATTCCAGCTGTTTCTCACATTTCAGTTTTCTTCTTCATTCATTCCCTGGTTGCCCTTATTGTCCCAGCTGACCCTAAATCCCCTTTTCTGTATACATAAAAATTGTTAATGTGGGGAAAACCCAATGCATGTATTATGAAACTATAAAATGCCTCTCAAGTCAGGCTTCTTAAAAACACATAAAGCATTTCATCACGTAATCCATTCTCTCTTTAAGACACTCAAACCTAGTATAATTTGACTTTTTCCTTTTAAGATTTTCTTGAATGGGTTTCTGAAATTTTAAAGAGGCACATTCTATTTTTGGCAAATTCCTCCTTCTTTTTCCTAATGTGCATGCCATTTCCTCTAGGGATGAATGTAAATTCAACAAGGGCATAAAAATTTTAGGGTCCTGTTGAGTAGAAAATTTTACTTCCACAGGTGCCAGGTGTAGAGGATCACCAATGTCTATACATTAATGCTCACAGTGACTGATCCAGACTTAGACAAAAACATCTGCTATTGGTCTTTCCTGCATGGTCTAGTAGGGGCTGAGGGGCTGCATCAAACACAGAAATACTATTTTAACCTGAGAGGTAGAGGAAGCTCTGACAAAATACAACAAAATTTTTCAAGGCCTTGTCAACTTATTTTAAGAGTCTATCCCAAATCTAAAGAGCACTCTGAAAAGAAAATAACATTTTCTTGCCATAGATATGGTAAAAGTAAGAAAGTTTTCTTCACTTTAAACATATATATATATATATATATATAAGGTATATTATATACAAGAAATGGTATTGGGTACTAAGCCACATTAAAAAATAAACAAAAAAAAAATAAACAAACGAAAAACAACCTTTATCTTTCATTTCACAAACAGACGTACCAACCCAAAAGCTTAAAGAAATCTAGGCATATGTGAAGATTGCCATGTGAATAATAAAGCAGTGAGTGTCATAGATTGGGGCATTCAGAAAAAGTGTGAGCAGGGTACTGGTTTTCTATTTCAAATGATTTTTAAAGAATAACTTGGATTCTTCATGGGAGTATGCATTGCTCTGTTACCTAACGATTGTTACCATCCAGTATACTTTTAATGTTTTAGCAAATAGATCAGTAATTGACAGAAATAGTATTAAAAATATTCATAAAAATTAAAGGACCGTTTAAAATTTTTGACATGGCAGATACTTGACAGAGATTTCCAAGTTCTTACAACAAATTTTCAACTGTCTATATTAGGTTTTTAAAAATAGGGCAAATTGGAGAAAAAAAAAACAAAAAAAACTTAAACCTCTTTCCAGTAGTTTTAAGTCAATGGAATGTAGTATTCAACTAAATGGGCTCTGTTCATCCAACAGAAAATTATAGATTTTTTGAGGGTTGAATGTTAACAAATATTGTATCAAATTACTCTTTGCCTTCTTTGGAATTTTAATGAAGAATTCTAGTAAGTGATTATAAGTCAAAAAGGAATTTGGAAGACAATTTGATCAATGTGATTGGCCAATGTATTTGACATTCATTCTCTACAAATATTCTGCAGTAACAATTAAAATGGCATCAGCAACAAAAACAAAACTATAGGGCTTCCCTGGTGGTGCAGTGGTTGAGAGTCTGCCTGCCGATGCAGGGGACACAGGTTCGTGTCCTGGTCTGGGAAGATCCCACATGCCACGGAGCGGCTGGGCCCGTGAGCCATGGCCTCTGAGCCTGTGCGTCCGGAGCCTGTGCTCCACAACGGAAGAGGCCGCAACAGTGAGAGGCCCGTGTACCACAAAAAAAAAAAAAAAAAATCTATAATTTTGAATTCAAATCTGAAAACATGCATTTTTTTTTTTTCTGAATAGCAGCAATGACTTCAGTGAAGGACATTTCCTGGGGATTATTGACTGCTACAGCTTTACTGGACTCAGAGTTTATAAAACCCTCATATTTTTCCAAGCAGTCATTATAACCCTGAAATTGCCCTCCATATTCATTATTTTTACTTAATTAAGTTTCCATATTTGGGAAAAAAATCACAAACGGTAAGGATATAATAATATATAATACAGAGTTAATTTTTCACTTCATGTTATTTTGTCCTTGAAATTAACAAATGATACACAATAGAAATTTCTTTCCTAATAATTACAAAGCAAAGGAAAGGAAACTAGTAGCCTTTTGAAATTGACATGATAGTATTTAAAGAAGAAAAAAGACAATTATGCCTGCACCTTCTTAAAAATCACCAGAAACTTCAGCTTGGTTATATCTTATTTAAGACATTTAGGCTCCATATATACTGAACAAATTATGGTACCCATCCTATATAATTCAAAATAGAAAGATTGTCATACATTAAGATATATGTGAAAATATCCAACAAAGTTCTGAGGTTTTCCAAGGTGACTACTTGATACATATATCTACATCTATATCTATATCTCTATATATTTATACACACACGTATATCAAATAACACATTCTTTCAAAAATTTATGCTTTGTTACCTATTTTTGGCATATGCCCTTAGGAAGTACTTAGCTAATCTGCTCAGTAAGCCTTCAATAAGGAATAGTATAGAGTGAACAACATGAAGAGACATCCATGTAATATTTTTCCCATTAAGAAGCCATTCCTCCACTGTCAATATTGCAGGTGTGATTTTCTTACTATTAGACAGTTTTTAATTTTAAAGAGTGGCACTAAGGTATAGTGGTTAAGGCTGCAAGCTCTATAGGAAGATGAAAAAGATTTAAAACTTTGTTCCTCAATTTACTAGCTCTATGACAGGGAGATTGAATCTCCCTGTGCCTCATTTAGTTTCCTCATATGAAAAATGGGAATAGTAATATACTACTTTATGGAGGTGTCCTAGGGTTAAATGAAGCATGCTTGCAGAGGGTTTAGAAAGTGCTCAAAGAATGCTTGCTATTATCATTACAACACCCAAACACTTATTCTGTAAAATCAGGAAGTTTGTCTGCATTACATTGGTACTAATGATTTAGTGAATTCATTTTTTTTTTTTTTTTTTTTTTTTTTACTGTACGCGGGCCTCTCACTGCTGTGGCCTCTTCCGTTGCGGAGCACAGGCTCCGGACGCGCAGGCTCAGCGGCCATGGCTCACGGGCCCAGCCCCTCCGCGGCACGTGGGATCCTCCCGGACCGGGGCATGAAGCCATGTCCCCGGCATCGGCAGGCGGACTCTCAACCACTGCGCCACCAGGGAAGCCCTTATTTATTTATTTATCTATCTATTTATTTATTTATCTCTCTATCTATTTATTTATTTATTTTGATTTAGTGAATTTAAATGGAGCACTGGATAACTGGAATTATCACCCACATTTAGGAGGAACTTCCACTATATTCCAGAGAAGGAAGTCTAATTAGCAGCTGATGTCATTTCAATAATGATGGGTACAGTAGACAGAGGCTGTCACAAAGGTTGTCATTGGTAAAAATACCTGTTAGAGTCATAGTTTAGGGCTGGTAGCTCTTCCTTGCTGCTGCCACCTTATCTTCTACTGCTGCTGCTGCCTTGTCTTCCTGGGTGATTAACATGGAAAAAGCTACTTTTGAGCCCAAGGCCAGACAGAGGCAAGCTTCTCCCGCGGGTTTTGTAGCTGAGTCTATAGCCTTAAGTATTGCAGCTGCAAACGTTACAGCTAACTCCTGGGCCTTCCAACCTGAGGGTATGGCTGCAGCTGGGCCTTCTCCTGTGCCAGGTCAGCACCCAGACTCCTGGCCTTCAGGCCTAGTGCTCGCTGGTCATTTTGGCACTGTGCTTGAAAGAGTCTGGGAGGAAGTATAATGACTAGACATTTCTTTTGCTGACAGAAGTCTTATTTCATCTTAAAACGGTTATGCTTATATTCTAACGTTTTCATCATTCCAAATGTGGAGTAGGGAAAAATCAAAAAGCCTGTTTGTTAACGTTATTTCATTGAAATCTGTTTCTACCAAATTAACTTTGCAAAACTCGTGAAGCCTTTGATTACACTCAGAATGTTCATTTTTATTCAATGCTTTTCATAAAATAAAGGCGAGTTGTTTTGGATTGAGAAAATATTATTCTGAATTTCTTTAAATACTTCAGAATAATTATTGGCTAGTTTATTTGGGAGTAAATGGTACATCTTTGATGTATTTCTTCCTTGGTATTTATTATAGTCTGTAAAAACTAATATGCATCATTCACATTCTAACTTAATTTCTTATTCTTCCATTATCTTCACCTGTTGTTCCTGCTCATAGGTTGCTGCTGTTTGCACAGTCTGTATCACAGTGCTGACAACCTGTAATAATTGCATGCATTTAGGCAAGCCTTACAGTTTATACAGTCTTTCCACATGCATGTTCTTATATGAGTATTATAATCACCATGAGGTGGGCAGAGTAAGGAATACTATTTACATTTTAAGGCTAAGGAAACTGAAACACACATCAGGTTGACTTGTCAAAGATCAGTAAGGGCAAATCAGGTTATAGGGTCTGAAATCCAATCATCTGCCATTCCTCTCTTGGTACCAGGACAGGGTGGCCTAATTGAACAAGTATGGGCTTTAAAAATCAGAAATATTCTGGTCTCAAATCTGGTTCTGCCACTTACTAGTTGTATTACTCAGGGTGACCAACCATCTTCATTTACTTTCAGACTGAAAGCAGGAGACCCAGAGTGTTAAACAGAGATGGAGTTCAATAAAATACAAAACACAATAACAAAAAACAAAACAAAATAATGGCAGGCTATAAGTAATTGGTAAGAATAAGTAGCGATTATTGGTCTGCTTATATTCTCTCTCCTTGCCTATCCACTTGCATCTGCTGTGCAAATAAAAGTAGTTTTTGGTTGAGCCACATGAAATTGCAGAGTTTTGAAGAGGAAATTGTCAAGTATCAGCAATTCCATATGGTTCTATATAATTCTTACAGAGTCCTGAAATAACAAGATTTCATGATGCTTTGATTTTGCCTTTTGTTTTGATATGTATTTAAAATGTTTTCTTTTTGAGTAGGTTATGCAAACATATTTTAGAAAATTTTTAAAAGATTCAAAACACTATATATAGGAAAAAATTAAGTCCCTCATTTATCACTGTTCTCTAGTCACTTAGTTTCCTCCTCTTGAAGCTTCCTCTTTTTTTTTTTAACATCTTTATTGGAATATAATTGCTTTACAATGGTGTGTTAGTTTCTGCTTTGTAACAAAGTGAATCAGCTATACATATACATATATCCCCATATCTCCTCCCTCTTAGTCTCTCTGCAACCCTCCTTATCCCATCCCTCCAGTTGGTCACAAAGCACCGAGCTGATCTCCCTGTGCTATGCGGCTGTGAAGCTTCCTCTTGAAGCAATCACTGATAGGAGATACTTAGAATACTTTCCAAAGATGTTTTATTTATTTATAAAAACACTTGCATAATGTATCATTTCTATGTTTTTTTTTTCTGCCAGATGTTTGCCTAATATATACATTTGACCAAACAAGCATATAAATTTGATAGATATTCCCATAGACCACGCACGGTGGGTGAAGGGAATTACTCAATAGAAAATTGATACAGTGTTCTTAAAAGAAGAGAAAAGGGATGCTATGCAAGTACAGACAATAGATGATGACTCAGTAACTAAAGGCTCCAGGCTAAGACAGCAGACCCAAATCAGTGTTCTCAGAGCCCCTTTATAAGCAAGTATACGTAAAACACTAAATATATAACATGTTCTCACACTAGACTGTGAGCTCTCAGAGGGCAGGAGCTTGAATATGTTCATCTCGGTATCCCCAACTCTAAGTATACTTAGTTCTTGACAAATAGAAGGCATAAATATGTTTTGAGGGCATAAATGAATATTTTGCTACTTACTGAAATTTTTTTCAAGCATCTCAGTAAGACCTACTTAACATTGTCACAATATTACCATCCAATGTTTATCTTTTCTAAGCAGATGTTTTCCCACATGTAACATTTCTGTGTTGCAGCTCTTCTTATTTCTCTAAATCTTGGTAAACAATCTAAATTTCGTGTACTTGAGTTAGAAAACTGGAGTGGTTATTTCTTTTAAACGTATGCCACTGGCAGTAAAGATTTCATCTGGAAAAAAATCCTATTTCAGACATTGTTTGTTTGCATAGCAGAAAGTAGAGTGAACATGAAGGCTGGATAGCTATTTGGCCAAGTCATTGAACAATAGATATTGTAATCCATTTGAAAGAGAGTACAAAGTATGGTATAAGGTATATTTTTTAATGTAAAAAATATTCAAGTATACAAGGAACACACAAGGAATCTTTTATATCTCTAGCAAACATAGGTACTATGTCTACTGGGGAGACTGGAGACCAATTCTCATCCTGGGGTGGGTCACTAGCGCAGACCTGAACATTACTGAAATATGAAAACCCAGAGAAGAACTAAAAGGGGGATGGGTAAATCTCTTTCTTCCTATGTTCAATTTCCCTTCATAGGACAGGAATAAGTTCTTATTCCAGGACTTCACATTAGTATTGTAACATTTAAGTTCAATTACAGAGGAGCACACAGAGTAATAAGCCAAGAGGTGCTTGAATACTACCACTGACTAATGGACAAAAAAAGCCTCAAAGCAAGCACACTCTCCTCCTTTCCAGCAAGGCTAAGCATATTGGACCTCAATATTGGGGACTAGTTGAAAGAAAGCAGCTGCTGAAAGACGCATCTAAAGTTGATTGGAGGCTAGTATTAAAAAAGAAAGACACAGAAAAGAAAAGAAAGGGAAACAAACTTCCCCAAGTCCCTCTATACATGAAAATTAGAGGTTTAATTCAAATTGTTATTAGACTCAATATTTACATCTACAAACCTCAAATTGTTACTAGGATTAAATGAAGCTTTGTAAACTGAGAAGAATTATTTTATTATTGTGTTCTCCACAACATCTAATACATGCGTTCCATATATTAATGTGCTCAAATGAGTTGGGTTGAATAATATAAAATTTGGACCTTAATTATCTTAGAATTGAAAAGTCTTCTGACTCAAACTTTCTTACCTATAGCTTATATTTTAAAATGAATGTGGAATTTTAAAGTGATACAAATTTAATTAATAAGGAGTTTTTTTTTTTAAATAGTGGATACTATCAAATCACAAATATATAGTTCTCAGATATATCTGTCCATCTCATTCAAAACTCAACCTCAGTGCCCAATGTGGTCCCTTTCACACAGTCAAGATAAATATTTGTTGAATGGATGTTTGAATTAATAATAGCAGATATAGTTACAAATATAAAAATGTCAATCTACTATTAGTCAAAACCTTGAAAGGTAGACTGTGTCTATGAAGCACCTTGAAATAAACTGTCAGTATTTCTAGTTATTTCAAACCTAACCACTGTGAACAAACAGTAATAGAAACCAAAATGACCTCTTTTATGAAGAAAAAAATCCTAACTACAAATTAAACTTTGTGCCCAAACGACAGTCCAGCGTTGGTGTGTATACATGTTATTTACAGAGTTTCCCTTTCCATTCTAATTGAATGTGTCCCACACAGTTCTGGGCACTTAAAAAACAAACTACTATTTGTTGAATTAAAATGACAACTGCATAAGCCCAACCATAACTATTGCTGCAAGCTGTCATTTGCCTACTCTATAATATCAATGAAGCATCTGGTTCCTACTCTGTCACTTTCCCCTAGGGCTTCAAAATGAAAGCTATAGAGGGAAAAGTGGGATCATTATATGTGGCTAGAAGAAGAACTATGCTGTGTAGATTCTGAAACACATTTCTGTAATTTCATAAATGGCCTGGATTTCAATAATAACCATCAAAACTTTATTAGTTTCATTTCAGTTCGACTATAAATGAATTTGTTTCCTGCGAAATCACTCATATCCATATTTTCCACTATTTTAGTGGTAGTTGTTATCATAATGATGATGGTCTTTCTCTACAAAAATTATACAAGACAAGTTCAAGCCATTCCTATAAATAATTAACATATTTTACATAAGACAAATGTTTCTTTTCAAACAAGCTTCCTTTTTAAAAAAATGTTGTTTTGCACTGTTTTGTTTTGATGGGTTCATTATTCCTGGAGAAATGTCAGCACAAAGTTCTTACATAATGTGCCCCCCTCGCCCTCAAACACATAGTTATATTTATTGATTATATTGTAATATATTTATAATATAATCAATATATTGATTATATTGTAAAAGCCAATACTGAAAGAAAAAGTTTAAAATGTTAGCAATCTAGCATGCTTAATTGATTTAAAAGATAAAAACCAAAAGAGTAAAACCTTAGTGTTGACTTTTGAGTGACATTCTTTGCTTGACTTTAAGCTTGTTTGTTTACCTAAATAATATTTACCTTCTGGACTATGCATAGTTGTGATTTATAGTACAGAGAAAATTCTTTCTAATAGAAAATCAGTTTTATCCTTCAAAGGCAAGATTAACAGATGTTTCTTTGGTACCATTGTATAGTAATATATACTAATCTAGGAAGCACTATTAGATTTTTAAATAACGACATAATACAGATATCATAAATTGACCAAAATACTTCTATGTGTTTGCTTTTCTGTCAGCGTATCCAAGTGACCATAAAAATAATCTAAAAGAAAACATTTTTAAAATAAACTCTTAAACCCCTGAACAATATGCAGGAACTTATTTTGACATGTAATTTATCAAGCTGTGAGACTTCTACTATTATAAAAAAGACAAAAATACAGAAAAAAAAAACCCAAAAATAAATGAATAACATGACTACAGTCTTGGGGAAGTTCCTCTGAACAAAATGTGAATTGAGGTGTTTTTGTCATTGTCATTGTTACAAATTATAAAGCTGACCTGTACATATTAGATTTTTTTTCAATAATTGAAAAGCAGTAAACGGAAATAGTTGCAATATTTTCATTAAGTGTAGAGAAAATCAGCTTTGACCATGTATTTATTTTGGTAAATCCTTTAAATGTACTAATATTTCTCATAAACCTCTAAAATTAATCCTCCAGAGTGCTGAGACTGGATTGGCATAGGATTTGAAATAGCAGGAAATTTAGCTAACAATTTTGAAAGGATTATTTTTCTGCAGCATATATTAATGTTTGCCACACCAAGTATTTCCTTGATGGTGTTTTTCCGTCTTTGCTGCATAGTCTGTCTTTTGGATAGATAATCACAATTTTTAAAAAAATCTCCAATAAAATGATTTAAACCAACAATGGTAGACTATTTAAATTTGGAGCATGTCACTGCAGTGTGAGCATGGAGTTTCAACCTTGGTTTGTTGTTTTTTTTTAACTCTAGCCCTAGCTTTAATATAAAAAAATATTGCTCTTTCTTCATGAATTTCCTCATTTCTCCAAATAATAGTTAAAAGAAAAAGCTATTCTTCTTGATGAAGTGTCAATTGGATATTATCAGCTTTGGGGAATTGGCTCCTTGCTTCTCAACAATTCAATCTTTTCTCTCTTTCAAGAAAAGCACAAATGGACTAGCATTTCATGAAAATATTTTGTGGGTTTGGAGGCTTTTTACTAAATATATTAGTCTTCTGCTTGAATCACGTTCTAATTATTAAAGCTCACGTAATATCCAAAGGTCCCCTCATAGTCATCTAAAATGCTTTGCTAAGGCTGTTAATTTTGAGAATGTGGTGGTCCACGATAGTTTCTCCAAATCCATTATGATCTATTGCACCAGTGTTTTGGAAAGACTACTTTTTGAGCTTCCATTCTTTGGAAGCAGCCCAGAAAACACCTATGTTAGACAAATCTGAACACTATATTCTATAGCTTTATATTCATAAAATAACACTCCTGAGTAATACAAGTTTAATTCTTGGGTTTGATTTGTATCATTGGAGAAGGGAAGAATAAATCGACCCCACTATTAGATATGGAAGCACTGTAGGACTCCCTCTCATTATGGCCTATTTGTATGCAGTTCTAAATGTAAAGCTCACCCTAATTAGCTCAGCTGTTTAGAGAAACTTAAAGATGAGCCCCCTGTGCTCTGTCCCAAGCAAATGTTAGCAACCTCTCTCAAGAGTTGTGAAACTCACTCTTAAATCAAATGTATCAAATAGTAAAAAGTAGAGACAATGACCACCAAAAACAACCTCCCCACTCTGTAATTGGGTGTGGGTGTGCATTCACTGTGAACGAGTTGTATTAAGTATTTCCTGTTTAAATATATCTGTGTTGTGGACGTGCACATCCCTGCCGTGACACATCAGCGTTATTGCACACATGAAGTCAATTGCACACATTCCTGAGTCTTATTTTTCAGAGAATTCCAGTTTTTTCAAGTTATTCTAAGGAAGCATCAGGCATTGTGGCCTGGTGTCTGGCACTACACAATTCCTTATTTAATAGAAGAACAAGAGAGCACTTACAGTAAAATAGTCATAAATTGTCAGCACATCTGTTGTTACTGCCCCAAGGGCCACATTAAAGTCTCCTGTTTTCCAGACATTTTTCTATTTTTAAATATACATTGTACTTTGATCTGGCACATAACCAATCAAGCTGCCTTTTATAACCTGGCCACACCTATTTCTGCAGGTGTAGTAACTGAAAGAGAGCACTTTCAGGATGGAGGAGAAGGGCTACCTGGGATTCATTTTGAGCCAGTCATTTACTCACAGCATCCTAGCAGGCAGTTTTGAGGAATTTCTCATGAAGCAAATCAGTAGGGTTTTTCTCTTTCTTATCAGTGTGGCTTCACTTAGAATGAGAATGCCTCACATAACATACTTTTCAAATGAGATATCTATAACTAGGAGAACAGATATTTTAAAAGAATACTTGAAATTATTTTTTTGCATTACCTTGACTTTGTTTTACCCTTTTTAATTAACTTTGTCATATGTTGATTTGTGTGTTGTTTTTTTGGTGTGTAAATAACTTCTCTATTACCATGTTTTTTAATATTATTTCATCTATCTATTTATTTATTTGATTTTTGCTGAGGGTGTGCAATCAACAAAGCACTCATGGGCAATAGGGCTGGTTTTACCTCACCTCCTCTTAATCTGTTCACCCAGTGTCAGGCACTTCTTTCCTCCTGAAAAGCACATATACTTACAGATGCTCACAACACACTAAATATCTGTAGCCATTGCTCTGAGTCTAGTATGTCTGTACACTTGTGCTTCTACCAGTTGAGTTGCATGCTTTCCAAGAGTCAGAAGCACTGTTCCACAACCTTTTATATGATTGGAAATTTCTATTGTAATTAGGTAAACATATTAATTACTGCATAAACTAAAAAGAAAACAAAGAGTGTAAAATACTTGGCATTTTTGCCCATAAAAAACTTCAGTGCTGGGCTTCCCTGGTGGCGCAGTGGTTGAGAGTCCACCTGCCGATGCAGGGGACGCGGGTTCATGCCCCGGTCCAGGAGGATCCCACGTACCGCGGAGTGGCTGGGCCCGTGAGACGTGGCCGCTGGGCCTGTGCATCTGGAGCCTGTGCTCCGCGGCGGGAGGGGCCACAGCAGGGAGAGGCCAACGAACCAAAAAAAAAAAAAAAAAAAAAAAAATGAACATTATATTTTTTTGCTTAAGAATGCTAAATATATTATGATTTTCCATTTTAACCCATGTTTCAATTAATTTAATATTTACTCTCCCTGCTACTATAAGATAAAGCCGTTTTACTCCAATGTATGGGATAATGATTAAGCATGTCTGCTCCAAGGATAGTTGTGACTGTACCATTGCTCTATCACCAAGGTCCTGTGGAACTTTGTGAAACTTTTTTTCTTTATCTAAAAAAAATAGGAATCTTAATAAAACTTAGATTATAGGGTTTTGTTATAAGAACTAAATGAACTGATGGTAAAATGCTTCTGTCTGTGACTGGCACTTAAGAAGAAATGAATAATTGTTATAATAGTAAATTACAGCATCAAACAGTTGTGAGACAATTTGCAAAATGCTATCATGAATATTATTCATTTAGTTCTCAATTAATTGTTTTTTCTTATTTTAGAGAGAAAAAAGATCTCAGAGATCTATGATGAACTACTGAGTCTGATGATAGGTAATTTTTCTCTGAGTTCAAAACATATCATTATACCCTTCCTATGTAATACTTTCCTTCATGAACTACTCCAAAAGGTGTGTGTCCTACTAAATTATTTTCATTTGAAGGAAGTCTTCTGGTTTATTTCTTATTTACAGACTTTATCAATAATATACACCATGGCAAAATGTCATGATTTGAGACACTGAAGCCTGGTAGATCTATTTCACTTGATGGATCTGTCAGTAGAACAGCTAGATTGTGTTTGGAAATAGAGAAAATAACACAGTCATTTTCCTCCAGCTGAGCATTCATCAATGAGTTCATGTAAATGGATTTCAAATCAGTAGAAAACAGAGATTGAATCCATATTTTTGTCTTCACTTGAGACCATATATTAGATCTAGTGTAAGATTTTTCATACCAAGTCACCCTGGCCCTGGTTTACTGAGAGGGAGCTCTACTATAAACTAAGTCAATATCATAATACAGGACAAAGACAAGGTCTGCATAGGAATGCTGATTCCCATCTAATATTGAAAACATATATTTAATCCCCAATGTTAATGGCTTATACGATTTCTTTCCCAGAAAGCTACAGACTAGTGAGAAGAGATAAGGTGCTACAAAATCTACTACATACAAAGAAGATCTTAAGTACAGGAAGAGATGTACATGGGTATAGGGAGTTTAAAAAACATTGAGTTTGCATTGTATGAGAGATATGAGATTCAACTTCATGGAAGGAGTGGCTTTCAATATGGATAAAACCCAGAAATAAAGTATGGGCTGGAGGAGATAAGAAAAAAAGCTGTTTCTTATCGTTTGGGTAAGCCTAATTTTCTTTTGGTGTCTTAGCATCATTTCTGACATTTTCTACACTTCTGTAGTTCAGATTCTGAGAAACTGAATTTCTCAGACCTCTTTGCCACCAAAGTTCTGGTTTAGGTTCTATCAGTGGGAGACCTCCACATGCAATTAGCAGGCAGAAGGTACTTTTTTTTTTTTTTTTTTTTTTTTGCTTCCATAACAGTGGCTGCAGTAGGCAGACCCAGTTTAGATTCTTAAAGCCATAACAGCAGACCAATGTAGGTTCTTATAACTGCCAAAAGCAGGCTCCTGGAATGGCAGCCCCAGAGGAATGCAAAGTAGGCAGCAGCACTCCCAGCTTCCTACAGATACTGCCACTCCACCTTTTTGCTCCTTCCAACAATTTTGTAACAACCCCAGTTCTCTTTCTTCTTGAAATACCTAAGCAGATTTCTGTTTTGGTATTTAGAACCCTTAATGATAAAGAGAAAAACAAACAGACAAACAAAAACATGCATGTAGAAAAGTTGGGACATGTGTTGGGGGAAATAATTCTAGTTTTCCTAGCAATTGAACTAAAAATACAATTTAGAACTGTCTTAAATAGAGATTGTGATGCTCAACTGTTGAGTTTGCAATTCAGTAGTTTTCTGTCCCATATCTCTAGCTGTTCCTTTTTCGATAAGTTTTTACATAATCATTTAAGTCTTATTTTCTCTAGGTTTGAAAAGGTGAGAACTCATCAAGTCCAAAGTTAACTTTAAAAAAGTCCCCAGAAATATATTTATAAAAAAGCAGTAGAGAAGATGACATAAATGCCTGTAATTTAGCTCAGTGAATTAACACCATAAGCTGTGAACACAATAGGCCTGGAAAAGTGTCATAGAAAATTAAGGCCCAGAGATGTGAGGTAAATCATTGTTGATTGTAAATAAAAAATTCTAACAATATAAAATGAAATTCCTCGATAATACCCACAATGGTTTGCGGGTTGGGTAGGGGAAACAGAGGAAGTAAAAGCATTCCACAAATCTTGTCTTGGTAGGAGACAGCTATGGACACTCATTAACATTTAATATTTAAAAAATACAAGCATATGTAAGCATGTCATGTATTTAGAGATATATAGTAAGAGACCATACCATTCAAATGAATAGAATGGAAAATCAGTACAAAGAGTACTCAACACTCAACAAAAGATAAGAAGGAAACTAAGATAATAACAATAAGGTATGGCAAATATAAAACACAAAGTCGGTATCAGTTGAGATAAAGATACAAATCAGTTCTCATTAACATTTCTAATGGTTTAAAACCAAAACTGCTCAGATTAAATAAAAACAGAACAAAACAAAAAATCCAAAATCAAATTCAAGGCAAAATGCCCTAAATGTTATAAAGAGACATAATTCATATCAATAGAAATAGCAATATACCAAAGCAATGTAATAGTCATAAATCTTTATGCACCTAAATTTTTTTAAAATTACTTTAAATTTCAAGAAGTGACAACTGCCAAAATGACAAATCCAAAACTTCAGTGAGTTATTTTATTATCTTTCTCAGAAAGCAACAGATCAAATCGACTAAAAAATAAGCATACCAAATATTTCAATACAACATTTGAGTAGTCTATACTAGTAAGTGAATATGTATTATTTCAAAACAAATAGAGATTTCACAATTTCTAAAATGCATCAATAGAACATTGATAAACTAACCATATGTTGATTCTTTTCAATGGACAACAATCCATTCACTTGACAGATATTTACCAAGTGTGTTCTATGTGCCACACACTGTTGTCTCCTTGTGGATCCTAAATTGTTCAGAGAGATGAAAAATGTCATGGTAAAAAGATTGGAGAAATGTGATCTGATTTACATTTCAAAAAGATCAATCTGCTGCAGTGGAGAATCTCATAAAATACAATTTTAACTTATAAAAACTCCACACAATTTTCTCAGAATTGTTTATATAAAATAGAAGACTAGAAGATTTAACATCTATCACTTAGCTCAATGAGCTTACGTCTCGGGCAAGAGATACAATACTTCTGACAAAGTTTAAAGTAAGAAAGGAAAACAAAACTGAAAAAAATGTGCTGTCCTTGATTTCCCATTAAGAATTAAATGAGAGAGTTAAACAATATTTAAAACAGATTAAGTATAACTTAGAGAAACTGATAAAAATTTGTACAGTGTTGCATATATAAACCAAATATATTTTCAGAGGTAATTTTTTTTTTCTATACATTATTTTCCTCTTCCTTGATGACTTTAGAATTTAACTCCTGAAAACAATGTTTCTCCATTGAACTATCTCATTGAATAGTTTGGCAAAATAGTCTATTTATTTTCAGTATTTACTGATGAGGTTAACTGTCTAACCAGTCTATTGTCTAAGTCTATCACAAGTTTACTACTATTTAAATTAACATAAGCACATATGGATATGTGTAAATGCATGGAAAATGTCATAGTGGATAAACACCAAACTAGTAACAGCAGTTACATCTGGGGAGTCATCTGATTTAGTAGAATAAGGCAGGTTTAGAGGAGAGGGGAGAGAGGATTTAGGCTTTAGATTTAGGCTTATCTAGAATATTTCAATTTCTTTAAATGGAGAATTTTTTGTATGTGAATGAGGCATTCATAGCTTGGAAGGGAATAGAACACTGAATTGTCAAAGTGTATTTTCAAGGGTTAAAAACATGACTCATATAAATATAGAATGGACACAAGCCAGATATTTTACCGGACTGATTAATTAATGGAAAAACCAATAGAGCAATAAAGCTGATTTCAAAAGACTTTGAGGATTGAAGATTATATAGCCATCAGAAAAGATATAGTTTTAAATATGGATATTAAAATAAGGTTTTTAAATTACATACAAAACTGATTAATATTCCACAAGGCATTAAAACCATAACTTTGGAATTATGTTTTCCACTGATTAGAAATCTACAGATTAACATGTAACTCTAGTTAAATAGCAAAACCAAGCCCAGGTATATTCTCCTGGAGAATTAAACAGTCCTTGGGTATGCTTGCAAAACAATAAACCAGCGTAACATTAAAAGTACACACCATGCCCTTTTTGTGCTTATTTGCAAGCATTGTATGACTTTTACCTTATGAAGTAAAGAAAAACAATAAGAAAAGACACCCCACTGTTAAGAACAGTGGTAGAAACAGATATTTTTTTGATCACATATTGGGGAAATGTGAGTAATTTCTGGAATAACTGTAATAGAACTATCCAAATGCAGATGGTGAAGAGGTAACATTATGAAAAATATTATTAATTGCAGAAAAAGAGAATCAAAATTCTTTGCAGTTGGAATATAAGCCCTGATACTAGAAAATATTCATACAAATGCTGACAGGGATGTAACAGAAAAAGATAAAAGTTTTCAGGTAAGATCAGGAGAGAGATTGCCTTTAGCTACATGTGGCTGATTATTCCTGATGAATAAGGATTGTTGTGTTATTGAATCTATTCTATATATTATTTTTAGTTTATATATTTTCATGTTGGAACTGGTTGTGTAGGAAATTCCTATAAGGTATTCCATGCTTTGTGTGTGTGTGTGTGTGTGTGTGTGTGTGTGTGCACTCTTTATACATTTTTTTTCTGCTGTAATCAGAACATTATGTCTCTTCAGTTATAGATAAGGCTGGATAAACTCTAATTCCCAATTACAATCAAGATTTAGGTGACCACTGTGAGTTCCAAAAAAGCAAAATAAGACGTAATATTCTTGGTGTGCCACATGTCATATAAATGTAAAACATTTGTTAAAAAATTTCCCATAATTTTCACAAACCACTATTTTCAAATATTAGGCTTAAATCAGAATTAGCCTAGTGAATACTTCCTTGTACATTTTTATTGATCTCATTTTGTCTTAATTACTTGAAGAGATTTTGTTTAATAGACTATAATAGAAATAAAGGTTGATTGACTCTATGGATAAAGATAAAAAGAACCCTGGATGTCTCTGATAATAAGGAAATATTAGTGTCTTAACATTTCATGATCTTAGTTGAACTTTCTGATATCTTTATCCTGTCTGTTGGAAATCTAGCAAGGAAGGCTATCAAAGCCAGTTAATGAAAACAGAGCATCAGATTCTATCTGAAAATTGAGGAAACAAAGACTGAAACATGCCTTCTATGAAAGTTAATTGGAGGGCTTAGAATTTATTGTTATAGGGTTACATAAAAAATATCAGAAGTGATTATTTCCCACTATTACTGGAAGACCAAAGTGAAAGGTCCTCTAAAATAAAGAAACTTGAAACGGCGCTCCTTTCAAAGAATCTAGGGCACGCATATTTCTTTGACTTTACATTAAAAAAATAGAATACTTATTTACATAAATTTGCATACACTGCTTAAGTATGTAAAACTAATTAGTACAAATGAAAACGATATGTTCAATATTCACATTTAAGGCCGTTCAAAGAACTGGGGTCAACCAAGGTTTGCAAATTAGGAAATCTGACTCCACCAGGGTATTTCTCCCAAATCAGGGATCATTTTCAAAGTGCTTTGCCTAAAGACAAAGGCTTCCAAGCCGATGACTCTGTAAAAACAAATGTCTGTTTTCCCCACTGTTAAAGTAAGAGGTTCCTAAGTATTTTTAGTGCACTTGGGGCTGCTGTTCTCATTGATGGCTTCTTGTCTTGAGACAGTGTTTTATATCATTCTGTCTTGTAGCTGAGGAGGCTATCAAGTGAGTTGCCTTGGACTGATCAGGTCCGCGATAGGAAGCATTCAGTGCTCTAAAAATGGTATACAACCTCTAAAAGTCTTTAAAAATTGTCAGCTCTACTTTTAAACCTTAGTGGCTTAAGCTGTTTATAAAGGAGACTAAAATAAGAAAGTTTTCTGTTTTAAATAAGATAACCTAGGAATTTTTAGAAGGTGCAACATTTGGGCATTATATTTTCCTTTCCTGAGTTATGAGAGACCTTTAATAAAAAGTGTGAGTAATCTTAAATCCATTTAAACTTGCTTCCTGGGATGTTCTGATTTTCAGAGCCATGATCTGCCTGTGATGGATCATAGCTGATCAGGTCATTTGCTGATAAACATCTTTCACAGGATTTTCTTTTCCATTTTCCATTGAAATTCTCATAGTGTAATGGTATGTCCTTGCAGAGGCTACTCTGACTGCCAACTTTAATTTTTCAAGATAAGTCTGTTTTCTGGAAATACAGCTCATCTTGTAGAACTAGTTTTACTATTTATTAAAGACCTGGACCCTGTCAACTAAACTGAGTGCTAAATATTGAGATAAAAAGTACATATCATCAAGCAGTCAATTTTTTGTGCTCATGGATGCTGAGTTGTTGAATATTTAAGATCATCAGGGTGCTTGGCAGGAACTTTCTCTTTGCTAGAGGATACTTTTTTTTCGTGACTTGGAATTTAAGCATATGTTTTTGGATTTTCTGATGATTTCTTTTTTTTTTTTTTTTTTTTGCAGTACGCGGGCCTCTCACTGTTGTGGCCTCTCCCATTGCGGAGCACAGGCTCTGGACGCGCAGGCTCAGCAGCCATGGCTCACGGGCGCAGCCGCTCCGCGGCACGTGGGATCTTCCCGGACCGGGGCACGAACCCGTGTCCCCTGCATTGGCAGGCGGACTCTCAACCACTGCGCCACCAGGGAAGCCCTCTGATGATTTCTTAAAATGGATCCTTTCTTAGTCCATTATTGGCACTACTGCCAAACCATTGCATTTATCTCCATGCCAACCCATACAAAAACTTTCAGAGGGGATTTGCTACTGTGGAGGGGTGGGGGAAGTTATCCTCAAACCTCTTAGGGTCCCTGGCTGTCTGGAAACTAAGCTGATAGAGACAAATTAAAACGATAAAAACATGAATTTATTTAATATAAGTTTTTCATGACATGGGAGCCCTCATAAAGAAATCAAGACCTGAAGAAATTGTTAAACTGGAAATAGTATTGTTTTGCTTCACTTTTGTTTTGTTTTGTTTTGTTTTTATTAAAGTATAGTTGATTTATAATATCATGTTAGGTTCAGGTGAACAGCAGTGATTCATATATATATATATATATATATACATATATATATATATTCTTCTTCAGATAAAATGGTTCAATTGGAATATTTTTAATGCTAGTTTTGATGAAGAGTACACAGCTGAGAAGAAATAGAATATAATATGAAGAGCATGAATTCAAAAAAAAAAGTGTGAGGTCAAAGAATATGAAGTAAGTGTAGTAAACTGGGGGAAAATTAGCAAGGCCTCTTTGTTCCTTCAGATTTTTCTGGCATCCTTCTCTCTCTGGAGATAAGGATGCTCCTTTCCTCTGGATAAAGGGAGGGCAACTCTGACATGAGGGTTTTATTACCTCTTTCAGAGAAAAAGGGTGTGGAGAGGGAAGGTTAGAGTGACCTTCTTGTTTCTGCCATTTTTTCAAACTACTTCAGTTTAAAATAGTCAATATGCCATGATACCTATTTTGGGGTGTCATGTCCTGAACGTCATCTCTACCCAGTGCATCCAAGTCCACTGCCTGGCACTAGAGGGCCTCCATCCTCTGCCCTTAACTGTCAGTATTTCTTTGTGGCTTGACTTTAGGGCATCCACTGTCTAAAACACCTACATTGATCCTCCTCTTTTCTAAAATTCTTACCTGATTTTTTAGGATACAGCTTATTCCCCACTTTTTCTATAAAAGAATTCCATGACTATTGTACCTTCATCTTAATTCCATCTCTCAAGGCCTAGCTCACATTCTCCCTATTTAATTGAAAACATCTCAGAGTACCCCTCCTTACCATCCTCTATAACCCATATTATTACCTATAATAATAAAATGTCCCACTTATTTAAAATGTGTTATACCATTTTATAGATGAGAAACTGAAACATGGGGAGATTAAAAAGATTGCCCAAAGTAACAAAGCTAGGATTCATATCTGTTTTCTTTCATTTTTTTCTCTCAATAAAGCCCTTGCTCATAATTACAATAAATCTGCTGACTTCTTAAATGGTATTCATTCATTTCACCTTCACTAGCCTGCTATTTTTATCATCTAAAAAATCACTTATTTTGTTTAGTAACACTGATGCATTTCTGAAATGCTTCATATATTTTGTGCTTCTTTTTGTTTCCTGAAACTTAAGCACAGAGTGACGGAATAAGATGTAAATGCATTTCTTTCCTTAGCTGGATTAAAGTAATTTCAAACTAGTGATAAATCCAATATAAAAAATAAATAAGAGTGTTTGGGACATCTTATAAACTACCACAAACTTACTAATTTTTTTTTTGTTTCTTAGATACCACTGATTATAAATTTAATAATATTTTCAGAAAAAAAAGCCCTGGATCATTATAAAAACACTGTGATAATAAAATGAACATTTTCAACTTTAAGAGTATTTGTCAATTAAATAATGTTTTAGAAAAACAGAAAGGCAGTAATTAGGATGAAATTTTCTAATTTTCTGTGAGTTCTATTGACATTCATAGGAATCTCTAAAATAAAAATTAAACAAAAAATTTTCTCCCCAAATTCTGTGTATTATTCATGAATTATATATCAAATTCAATTACTCTTCCTTTTCCTGACTCTGGGCATTTAATGTGTCCATAACTGTCATTAAATGTTGGAATAGAACATTGTGAAAGAACCAGATGAAGGAGATTATCAAACTTCTCTAATTCTCTTTTCAATTTTATTTAAAAATATTTACTTGATTTCCCTTTTACAACTTCTGTACTCTAGAGTAGGGGTCCCCAACACACGGACCACAAACCTGTACCAGTCCGTGCGAAGGAACCCCCTGTTAGGAACCGGGCCGCACAGCAGGAGGTGAGCAGTGGGCAAGTGAAGTTTCATCTGTATCTACAGCCGCTTCGCATAGCTCTCATTCCTGCCTGAGCTCCACCTCCTGTCAGATCAGTGGCGGCATTAGATTCTCATAGGAGTTCAGACACCTACTGTGAACTGTGCATGCGAGGGATATAGGTTGCGTGCTCCTTAAGAGAATCTAATGCCTGATGATCTGAGGTGGTGATGCTAGCGCTGGGAAGTGGCTGCAAATACAGATTATCATTAGCAGAGAGGTTTGACTGCACAGAGACCATAATAAGTCAATTGCTTGCAGACTCATATCAAAACCCTATCAGTGAGTGGCAAGTGAAAATTAAGCTGCATCTGGTGGCAGGCTTTATAGTGGGAAGTGAGTTGATGTACTTCAATCGTACAGCTGCATCTGGTGTCAGGCTTTAGGTCAGAATCCGACACTTATTTTAGTCCGTGCGTGGCCCGTGCATTATTTTATTTACCACGTCCGTCCGCGCCTCTTTCCTGCACTGCGTACTTGTCTCAGACACAGTTTTGGAAAGTTCACAGGCTAACGCTAGCCAAATGAATAAAAAAACAAATGTCGTTGGAGAGCTTCTTTGAAAAGGGGGAAAGACCCAATGACGAGATAGCAGAACAGTCTAAGATTGCCAGTAAAAAGAAAGCTGAATTTAACAGAAAATACCAAGAGTCCTACTTAAATTACAGGTTCATTGTAACAGGTGATTCACATTCTCCAAGCCCTCTTTGTATAATATGTGGTGATTGATTATCCAATGAAGCCATGAAACCTTCAAAACTGCTTCCCCACATGGAGACCAAGCACCCTTCATTAAAAGACAAGCCTTTAGAGTTTTTCAAAAGAAAAAAAAAAAAAAAAATGTGAACACGAAGAACAGAAGCAATTATTGAAGGCCACTACTTCATCAACTGTGTCTGCACTGAGATCATCATTCTTAGTGGCTAACCACATTGCTAAAGCTAAGAAGCCCTTTACTGTTGGTGAAGAGTTGATCCTGCCTGCTGCTAAGGACATTTGTCGTGAACTTTTAGGTGAGGCTGCAGTTCAAAAGGTGGCACATGTTCCTCTTTCGGCTAGCACCATAACTAGATGAATTAATAAAATAGCAGAAGATATTGAGGCACAATTGTTAGAGAGGATTAATGAGTCGCTGTGGTACGCAATCCAGGTTGACGAATCTACCGATGTTGACAACAAGGCAGTAATGCTTGTTTTTGTGAGATATATTTTTCGGGAGGATGTGCGTGAGGATATGTTATGTGCACTTTTGTTACCAACCAACACCACAGCTGTAGAACTATTCAAGTCTTTGAATGACTACATATCAGGAAAACTGAATTGATCATTTTGTGTCAGTATATGCACGCACGGAGCGGCTGTCACGGCTGGACAGCTTTCTGGTTTCACTACTCGGGTCAGAGGTCTCTTCTGAATGTGAGTCTACGCACTGTGTCATCCATAGAGAAACGCGTACCCAAGAAATGTCACCTGAACTTAACAACGTTTTACGGGATGTGATTAAAATTATCAACCACATTAAAGTACATGCCCTTAACGCACATCTGTCATGCAGCTCTGTGAGATGAACGCAGAGCACACACGTCTTCTCTTACACACAGAAGTGAGATGGCTTTCTAAAGGCAGATCATTGGCCAGAGTTTTTGAATTATGCTCCAGAGATTTCTTTTAGAAAAACAGTCACTACTGGCAGCACATTTCAGTGACACAGAATGAGTCGCAAAACTTGCTTACTTGTGTGACAAATTCAACCTGCTCAATGAACTCAATCTGTCGCTTCAGGGGAGAACAAGCGGTCGCATTCAAAGCCAAACCGGCATTATGGGGCAATGAATGAACATTGCGATTTTTGACGTTTCAAACATTAGCAGAGATTTTGAAAGAGACTGAGCCAGGGCCTTCTTTCTCCCAGCTGGTACATGATCACCGATCTCAGCTTTCAGAAGAGTTTGAGCACTACTTCCTAACCACAAAAGACCCCCGAACTGGGAAGGAATGGATCCACAACCCATTTGTGAATAAGCCAGGTGAATCGACTTCGTTCATGCTAGAAGAGGATCAACTGCTTGAGATCACAAATGACGGTGGCCTTAAAAGTATGTTTGAGATAACTTCAAATCTCCATACGTTCTAGATTAAAGTCAAGACAGAATATCCTGAGATTGCCACAAAAGCACTAAAAAGCCTGTTTCCATTTCCAGCAACCTATTTTTGTGAAGCAGGGTTTTCTGCAGTGACAGAAACCAAAGCGATATTACGGAGTAGACTAGATATAGCAACACACTTCGGGTGTCACTGTCTCACATCACCCCCAGATGGGATCATATAGTTGCAGGAAATCGTTTAGGGCTCCCACTGATTCTGCTTTATGGTGAGTTGTATAATTCTTTAATTATACATTACATAATAATATATATATGTTATTATTATGTAATAATAATAGAAATGAAGTGCACAATAAATTTAATGCATTTGAATCATCCCAAAACGATACCCCACCCCCGCCATGGAAAAATTGCTTTCCACGAAAGCTATCCCTGGTGCGAAAAATGTTGGCGATGGCTGCTCTAGAGGTAATATTCTAGGAGGCCATTAAATTGCAAAAGAAAATTTTATTTTTCTTCTTTATTGCAGGTTATCTTTATATTTCTGGTATTTTTTGTCTTTCTTATTCTTTTGTTTCTTTATCTTTTCTTTTTTCTCTATTATGTAACTAATTTTATTTTTAAATTAAAATTCAAAAATTTTATTTTGTCTCAACTATAATTTTAGAGAGCCACATAAATACTATATATCCACTTTCTAAAAAATAATAAATTAGGGAAAATATTTGCAAACTGCACATATGACAAAGGAATATTATCTAGAACATGAAAAGATTCTCAACAGTGAGTGAAAAGCAAACAATCCAGTTATAACACAGGCAAAGGAAATAAACAGACACTTCACTGGAGAAGATATATAGATATATATTTTTTAACATCTTTATTGGAGTATAATTGCTTTACAATAGTGTGTTACTTTCTGCTTTATAACAAAGTGAATAAGCTATATATATATATATATATATATATATATATATATATATATACCCCCATATCTCTTCCCTCTTGCATCTCCCTCACTCCCACCCTCCCTATCCCACCCCACTAGGTGGTCACAAAGCACGAAGCTGATCTCCCTGTGCTATGCGGCTGCTTCCCAGCAGTTATCTGCTTTATGTTTGGTAGTGTATATATGTCCATGCCACTCTCTCACTTTGTCCCAGCTTACCCTTCCCCCTCCCCGTGTCCTCAAGTCCATTTTTATTCCCGTCTTGCCCCTAGGTTCTTCATGAGCATTTTTTTTTTTGAGATTCCAAATATATGTGTTAGAATACGGTATTTGTTTTTCTCTTTCTGACTGACTTCACTCTGTATGACAGACACTAGATCCATCCACCTCACTACAAATAAATCAATTTTGTTTCTTTTTATGGCTGAGTAATATTCCATTGTATACATGTGACACATCTTCTTTATCCATTCATCTGTTGATGGACACTTAGGTTGCTTCCATGTCCTTGCAATTGTAAATAGAGCTGCAATGAACATTTTGGTACATGACTCTTTTTGAGTTATGGTTTTCTCAGGGTATATGCCCAGTAGTGGGATTGCTGGGTCATATGGTAGTTCAATTTTTAGTTTTTTAAGGAACCTCCATGATGTTCTCCATAGTGGCTGTATCAATTTATATTCCCACCAACACTGCAAGAGGGTCCCTTTTCTCCACACCATCTCCAGCATTTACTGTTTATAGATTTTTTGATGATGGCTATTCTGACTGGTGTGAGGTGATATCTCCTTGTGTTTTTAATTTGCATTTCTCTAATGATTAATGATATTAAGCATTCTTTCATGTGTTTGTCGGTAATCTGTATATCTTCTTTGGAGAAATGTCTATTTAGATCTTCTGTGCATTTTTCGATTGGGTTGTTTGTTTTTTTTGATATTGAGCTGAATGAGCTGCTTGTAAATTTTGGAGATTAATCCTTTGTCAGTTGCTTCATTTGAAAATATTTTCTCCCATTCTGAGGGTTGTCTTTTCGTCTTGTTTATGGTTTCATTTGCTGTGCAAAAGCTTTTAAGTTTCATTAGGTCCCATTTGTTTATTTTTTATTTTATTTCCATTTCTCTAGGAGGTGGGTCAAAAAGGATCTTACTGTGATATATGTGATAGAGTGTTCTGCCTATGTTTTCCTCTAAGAGTTTTATAATGTCTGGCCTTACATTTAGGTCTTTAATCCATTTTGAGTTTATTCTTGTGTGTGGTGTTAAGGAGTGTTCTAATTTCATTCTTTTGCATGTAGCTGTCCAGTTTTCCCAGCACCACTTATTGAAGAGGCTGTCTTTTCTCCATTGTATATTCTTGCCTCCTTTATCAAAAATAAGGTGACCATATGTGTGTCGGTTTCTCTCTGGGATTTCTATCCTGTTCCATTGATCTATAATTCTGTTTTTGTGCCAGTACCATACTGTTTTGATTACTGTAGCTTTGTAGTATAGTCTGAAGTCAGTGAGCCTGATTCCTCCATCTCCGTTTTTCTTTCTCAAGATTGCTTTAGCTATTCAGGGTATTTTGTGTTTCCATATAAATTTTGATATTTTTTGTTCTAGTTCTGTGAAAAATGCCAGTGGTAGTTTTTATAGCGATTGCATTGAATCTGTAGATTGCTTTGGGTAGTAGAGTCATTTTCACAATGTTGATTCTTCCAATCCAAGAACATGGTATATCTCTCCATCTATTTGTATCATTCTTAATTTCTTTCATCAGTGTCTTATAGTTCTCTGCATACAGTGCTTTTGTCTCCTTAGGTAGGTTTGTTCGTAGGTATTTTATTCTTTTTGTTGCAGTGGTAAATGGGAGTGTTTCCTTAATTTCACTTTCAGATTTTTCATCATTAGTGTTTAGGAATGCAAGAGATATCTGCGCATTAATTTTGTATCCTGCTACTTTACCAAATTCATTGATTAGCTCTAGTAGTTTTCTGGTAGCATCTTTAGGATTCTCTATGTATAGTATCATGTCATCTGCAAACAGTGACAGATTTACTTCTTTTCTGATTTGGATTCCTTTAACTTTTTTACTTCTCTGACTACTGTGGCTAAGACTTCCAAAACAATGTTGAATAATAGTGGTGAGAGTCAACAACCTTGTCTTTTTCCTGATCTTAGTGGAAATGGTTTCAATTTTTCACCATTGAGGATGATGTTGGCTGTGGGTTTGTCATATATGGCCTTTATTATGTTGAGTTAAGTTCCCTCTATGTCTACTTTCTGGAGGAGTTTTATCATAAATTGATGTTGAATTTTTGTCAAAAGCTTTTTCTGCATCTATTGAGATGATCATAATATTTTTATTCTTCAATTTGTTAATATTGTGTCTCACATTGATTGATTTGTGGATATTGAACAATCCTTGCATTCCTGGGGTAAACCCCACTTGATCATGGTGTATAATCCTTTTCATGTGCTGTTGATTCTGTTTGCTAGTATTTTGTTGAGGATTTTTGTATCTCTCTTCATCAATGATGTTGGTCTGTGGTTTTCTTTCTTTGTGACATCTTTGCCTGAGTTTGGTATCAGGGTGATTGTGGCCTCATTGAATGAGTTGGGGAATGTTCCCCCCTCTGCTATATTTTGGAAGAGTTTGTGAAGGATAGGTGTTAGCTCTTCTTTAAATGTTTGATAGAATTCTCCTGAGAAGCCATCTGGTCCTGGGCTTTTGTTTGTTGGAAGAGTTTTAATCACAGTCAATTTCAGTGCTTGTGATTAGTCTGTTTATAGTTTCTACTTCTTCCTGGTTCAGTCTCGGGAGGTTGTGCTTTTCTAAGAATTTGTCCATTTATTCCACATTGTCCATTGTATTGGCATATAGTTGCTTGTAGTAATCTCTCATGATCCTTTGTATTTCTGCAGTGTCAGTTGTTACTTCTCCTTTTTCATATCTAATTCTATTGGTTTGAGTCTTCTCTCTTTTGTTCTTGATGAGTCTGCCTAATGTTTTATCAATTTTGTTTATCTTCTTGAAGAACCAGCTGTTAATTTTATTGATATTTGCTATTGTTTCCTTCATTTATTTTTCATTTATTTGTGATTTGATCTTTATGATTTCTTTCCTTCTGCTAACTTTGGGTTTTATTTTTGTTGTTGTTCTTGTTTTTCTAATTGCTTTAGGTGTAAGGTTAGTTGGTTTATTTGAGATATTTCTTGTTTCTTGATGTAGAATTGCATTGCTATACACCTCTATCTTAGAAGTGCTTTTGCTGCATCCCATATGTTTGTGGTTTTGTTTTCACTGTCATTTGTTTCTAGGTATTTTTTGATTTCTTCTTTGATTTATTCAGTGATCTCTTGGTTATTAAGTAGTGTATTGTTTAGCCTCCACGTGTTTTTTTTTTTTTTTTTTTCAATACGTGGACCTCTCACTGTTGTGGCCTCTCCTGTTGCAGAGCACAGGCTCTGGACGTGCAGGCTCAGTGGCCATGGCTCACAGGCCCAGCCGTTCCATGGCATGTGGGATCCCCCTGGACCGGGGCACGAACCTGTGTCCCCTGCATTGGCAGGCAGACTCCCAACCACTGCATCACCAGGGAAGCCCCTGTGTTTGTATTTATTACAGATTTTTTCCTGTAATTGATATCTAGTCTCATAGTGTTGTGGTCAGAAAAGATACTTGATAGGATTTCAATTTTCTTAAATTTATCAAGGCTTGATTTGTGACCTAAGATATGATCTATTCTGTAGAATGTTCCATGAGCACTTGGGAAGAAAGTGTATTCTGTTGTTTTTGGATAGAATGTCCTATAAATATCATTTAAGTACATCTTGTTTAATGTGTTATTTAAAGCTTGTGTTTCCTTATTTACGTTCATTTTAGATGATCTGTCCATTGGTGAAAGTGGGTGTTAAAGTCCCCTATGATGATTGTGTTACTGTTGATTTCCCATTTTATGGCTGTTAGTATTTAACTTATGTATTGAGGTGCTCCTATGTTGGGTGCATAAATGTTTACAATTGTTATATCTTCTTCTTGGTTTGATCCCTTGATCATTATGTTGTGTCCTTCTTTGTCTCTTGTAATAGTCTTTGTTTTAAAGTCTATTTTGTCTTATATGAGAATTACTACTCCAGCTTTCTTTTGATTTCCATTTGCATGGAATATCTTTTTCCATCCCCTCACTTTCAGTCTGTATGTGTCCTTAGGTCTGAAGTGGGTCTCTTGTAGACAGCATATATATGGGGCTTGTTTTCATATCCATTTAACCAGTCTATGTCTTTTGGTGGGGGCATTTAATCCATTTACATTTAAGGTAATTATCGTAACATAATTTAAGCTAACATATGTATTTTCCTATTACCATTTTCTTAATTGTTTTGGGTTTGTTATTGTAGGTCTTTTCCTTCTCTTGTGTTTCCTGCCTAGAGAAGTTCCTTTCGCATTTGCTGTAAAGCTGATTTGGTGGTGCTGAATTCTCTTAACTTTTGCTTGTCTGTAAAGGTTTTAATTTCTCCATCAAATCTGAATGAGATCCTTGCTGGGTAGAGTAATCTTGGTTGTAGGTTTTTCCCTTTCCTCCCTTTCAATATGTCCTGCCACTTCCTTCTGGCTTACCGAGTTTCTGCTGAAACACCAGCTGATAACCTTATGGAGATTTCATTGTATGTTATTTTTTGCTTTTCCCTTGCTGCTTTTAGTATTTTTTCTTTGTATTTTAATTTTTGATAGTTTGATTACTATGTGTCTTGTGTTTCTCCTTGGATTTTTCCTGTATGGGACTCTGCACTTCCTGGACTTGACTGACTATTTCTTTACCCATATTAGGGAAGTTTTCAACTATAATCTCTTCAAATATTTTCTCAGTTCCCTTTTTTCTCTTCCTCTTCTGGGATCCCTATAATTTGAATATGGTAGTATTTATTTCCACTATTTATCTTCCAGGTCATTTATCCATTCTTCTGCCTCAGTCATTCTGCTATTGATTCCTTCTAGAGAATTTTTGATTTCATTTATTGTGTTGTTCATCATTGTTTATTTGCTCTTTAGTTCTTCTAGGTCCCTGTTAAACATTTCTTTTATTTTCTCTATTCTATTTCCATGATTTTGGATCATCTTTACTATAATCACTCTCAGTTATTTTTCAGGTAAACTGCCTATTTCTTCTTCATTTGTTTGGTCTGGTGGGTTTTTACCTTGCTCCTTTATCTGCTCTATATTTCTCTGTCTTTTCATTTTGCTTAACTTACTGTGTTTTGGGTCTCTGTTTCACAGGCTACAGGTTCGTAGTTCCCACTATTTTCGGTGTCTGCCCCCAGTGGCTAAGGTTGGTTCAGTGGGTTATGTAGGTTTCCTGGTGGAGGGGACTGGTGCCTGTGTTCTGGAGGACGAGGCTGGAAAATGTCTTTCTGGTGGGCAGCCCACATCTGGTGGTGTGTTTTGGGGTGTCTGTGACCTTATTTTTAATTTAGGCAGCCTCTCTGCTAATGGGTTGTGTTGTGTTCCTGTCTTGCTAGTCATTTGGCATAGGGTGTCCAGCACTGTAGCTTGCTGGTCATTGAGTGGAGCTGAGTCTTGGCGTTGAGGTGGAGATCTCTGGGAGATTTTCATTGTTTGATATTATGTGGAGCTGGGAGGTCTCTTGTGGACCAGTGTCCTGAACTTGGCTCTCCCACCTCAGTGGCACAGACCTGACACCTGGCTGAAGCACCAAGACACTGTCATCCACATGGCTCACAATAAAAGGGAGAAAGAAAGAAAGAGGGGCTTCTCTGGCAGTGCAGTGGTTGAGAGTCTGCCTGCCAATGCAGGGAACATGGGTTCATGCCCCGGTCCGGGAAGATCCCACATGCCACGGAGTGGCTAGGCCTGTGAGCCATGGCTGCTGAGCCTGTGTGTCCGGAGCCTGTGCTCCACAATGGGAGAGGTCACAACAGTGAGAGGCCCATGTACTGCAAAAAAAAAAAAAAAAAAAAAAAAGAAAAAAAAAAGAAATAAAGAAATATATATAAATAAAATACAGTTATTAAAATAAAAAATAATCATTAAAAAGTTTTTTTAAAGTAATAAAAAATTAAAAAGAATGAAAGAGAGAAAGAAGAGAGCAACCAAAGCAAAAAAGAAATTCACCAATGATAACAAGTGCTAAAAATATACTAAAAAAAAAAAAAAAATGCGAAGGACAGAACTCTAGGACAAATAGTAAAAGCAAAGCTACAAAGACAGAACCACACACAGAGGCATATACATGCACAGTCACAAAAAGGGAAAAAGGAAAAACATATATATATATCGTTGCTCCCAAAGCCCCCCTCCCAGTTTTGGATGATTAGCTGTCTATTCAGGAATTCCACAGATGCAGGGTAGATCAAGTTAATTGTGGAGATTTAATCCGCTGCTCCTGAGGCTGCTGGGGGAGATTTACCTTTCTCTTCTTTGTTCGCACAGCTCCTGGGGTTCAGCTTTGGATTTGTCCCCACCTCTGCATGTAGGTCGCCTGAGGGCGTCTGTTTCTTGCTCAGACAGGACGGGATTAAAGTAGCAGCTGATTAAGGGGCTCTGGCTCACTCAGGCCGGGGGGAGGGAGGGGTATGGATGCGGGGCGAACCTGCAGCAGCAGAGGCCGGCGTGACGTTGCACCAGCCTGAGGCGTGCTGTGCGTTCTTCTGGGGAAGTTGTCCCTGGATCACGGGACCCTGGCAGTGGTGGGCTGCGCAGGGTCCCAGGAGGGGAGGTGTGGATAGTGACCTGTGCTTGCACACGGGCTTTTTGGTGGCTGCAGCAGCAGCCTTGGCGTCTCATACCCATCTCTGGGTGTCGCGCTGATAGCTGCGGCTTGCACCCATCTCTGGAGTTCGTTTAGGCAGTGCTCTGAATCCCCTCTCCTCATGCACCCCGAAACAATTGTCTCTTGCCTCTTCAGCAGTTCCAGACATTTTCCCGAACGCCCTCCCGGCTAGCTGTGGCGCACTAGCCCCCTTCAGGCTGTGTTCACGCAGCCAACCCCAGTCCTCTCCCTGCGATCCAACCGAAGCCTGAGCCTCAGTTCCCAGTCCCGCCCGCCCCGGTGGCTGAGCAGACAAGCCTCTTGGGCTGGTGAGTGCCTCTTGGCCCTGATCCTCTGTGCGGGAATCTCTCCGCTTTGCCCTCCGGACCCCTATTGCTATGCTCTCCTTCGTGGCTCCGAAGCTTTCCCCCTCCGCCATCCGCAGTCTCCGCCCACGAAGGGGCTTCTAGTGTGTGGAAACCTTTCCTCCTTCACAGCTCCCTCCCACTGGTGCAGGTCCCGTCCCTATTCTTTTGTCTCTGCTTTTTCTTTTTTCTTTTGCCCTACCCAGGTACGTGGGGAGTTTCTTACCTTTTGGGAGGTCTGAGGTCTTCTGCCAGCATTCAGAAGGTGTTCTGTAGGAGTTGTTCCACATGTAGATGTATTTTTGATATATTTGTGGGGAGGAAGGTGATCTCCACCTCTTACTCTTCCACCATTTTGAAGCTCCTTCCTCCTATAGATGTTAAATTAGCACATGAAAATGTATTCAACATCTTTATTCATCACGGAAATAAAAATTAAAACTACAATGAAATATCATACCCACTAGAATGGCCAAAGTAGAGACAATACCAAATGACTGTGAGGATGCAGAGAAACTGGATAATTCACACATCGCTGTTGGTAATGAAAATGGTACAGCCATTCTGGAAAATAGTTTGGCAGTTTTTTTAAAAAGTTAAACATGTAATGACTCCGAAGTTGCACTCTTGTGCATTTATCCCAGAGAAATGGAAACTTATGTTCACACAAAAACCTGTATGTAAATGCTCATAGTAGCTTTTTTTTCATGGTAGACAAGAATTACAGTCCAGACATCCTTCAACTGATGAATAGTGAAACAAAATAAATAAATGAGTAATAAAATGAGCAATAAAAAGAAATGAGTACTGATATGCACAACAGAGAATTATGCTGAGTGAAAATAGCCAATCCCATAAATCAGTAATACCGTTAATTCTATTTATATAATATTTTCAAACTACAACGTTCCAAAATGTTGAGAAATTGCTCTTTTCCAAGGCTTAGGGATGTGGACAGGGTGGGAGGAGGAAGCTGCATTAATAAAAGGGCAACATGAGAGATGCTTGTAGTGATTGAACAGGTCAGTATCTTGACTGTGATGGTGGAAACATAGACCTACACATATCATAAAGTTGTGTAGAATTACATTTACACACTCACACTGCCCCACAGAAACATACATGAGTATGTGTAAAACTGAGAAAATGTAAATAAAATTGGTGGATTATATCAATGCCAATATCTTGGTTGTGACATTGCACCATAGTTTTAAACGTTAACGTTGGGGGAAATTGAGAAAAACGTTCATAGCATCTGTATTCTAGTATTATTTTTACAGCTGCATGTGAATCCACAGAGACCTCAATAAAAATTTCAATTAAAAATAGTAAAATAAGGGTCTTTTGCTTTATATAATATTGAATAAATGAAACCATCAAATAATTATAATTTTGTGAGACATTCTCCCTACAAGAATATTGATACTTGACAATAGAGAACCTCATTCATATATCCATTTTGTAAGGCTAGAGCTGGTATCAAATTGGAAGATGGATTTGGAAGTATTGATATGCAACATACATGTGTTCTGGAAGAGTAGGAAGAGACAGTGTTTAGGATAAAGAGGCAAAGTATGTCAAGTGAATCACTGAGAAATATTTAGGGCAATGACTGAAACTTTACTGTGCTTACAAATTACTTGGAGAACTTGTTAAATACTCAGATGCCAGGATACAACCCAGAGGTTCTGATTCAGTAGATATGGAAAGAGGCTCTGGCATCATCCCAGGTGATCTTGATGGCATCAGTTCACAGACAATAATTTTTAAATCACTGATTTACAGATAATTCTTTGCAAGAAAATAAGTTATGTGTTCTTTAAGTATATAGAAATATATTGATGATTACTACCATCAGTGACTTTAGTATCAACATAAAACTGAAAATTTAATTGAAAAAAATTGAGAATTTAACCACATGTTATATGAGTGAATAAATAGAATATCATTTCTACTTACTGCATGAGAACAAAATGAAAGGCTATATATTCATATTAGAAACATTTTTGTTTTTATGCATTTAAAATGGTTTTCTCTCTCTGGGAGAGTTTGCAATTTTATAGAGTGGTGTCATGAAAATATGATTGATAAATAATCAGGTACTGATTCTGAAAAATATGAATATTATAGTGGTTGATAGGGTTAATTTATCTCTTATGACTATTTTCTAGATCAGATTCTTAAGTAATCAGTAGACTTGTTATATATACAAAGTAAGCACAGTACACTAATAGACAAGGGAAGTAGATTTTTTTTTCTATTTTTCAGAATTTTATATTCTTTTATGCACTTAAGTTTACTTTTGAATATAGATACGTCTATTGGACTTTCTATTAGCAGCAACTATCATTATAATACTGAATAATAAACATCTCCAAATAAAGTGGCTTACATTTATTCTAATGTTTATGGGTTCCAAGTGATTTAGGATAGTCTCAACCTGGGCAGATCTGCTTCAGGATGCTGATAAGTGGATAAACTAGGATAAATCTTCACATGTCTCATTTTAGGAGTCAGTCTGAAAACACAGGGTATGTTGCTCTCATGAAGCATAAGAAGGATAAAGCATAAAAGTATAAGAGGATAAGCCAACCACACAAACACTTTTTAAGCATCTGTTCCCTTCAGTTCTGCTAACATCCCGTTGCCCAATGTGAGTAACGTGGCCAAACCCAAAGTCATGGAGTGGGGACATTCACTTCAACTACAATGGTGCTATGGCAAAGGTGAGGATGTACATACCACTCTCCCAGGAAGCATAAAATTGAGTGGAATCATTAACTCCAATGATCAGATTCTTGGTGAACAATATTACGTTTTAGAGGTAGTTTATTTGGGAATTATAAGAGATACCATATTTATTTCAATTCTATATTAACATTACATATAACTTTTATAATTACAGTAGTTCTTTAAAAATCTTAATTTTAACTAAAATCAACTTTGTGCTTCTTACTACACTGCATCTTTTATCTATGGAATATTTGCCTTCTATAATAATATTTGTATCAGTTATTTTTTGCAATGTAACACGTCATTCCAAAATTAATGGCTTAAACCAACAATTTTTTATTTGCTTACTATTTTGCAGGTCAAACATTTGGGCTGTACTCAGCTAGAATATCTTGTCCCTGTAGGACCATTGGGATAGCTGAGGAGTTTAGGAAGTCTGGATCATTTTCTCCACATGGTCTTGTTACCGAGTCTAAGTTCTAAGTTCATACTGCTTGCAGCACAACAGGTCAATAAATCGAGAGACAAGGTGTTGGAGCAAGGAATAGTGACCTTATTCAGGAAGCCAGCAGATCGAGAAGATGGCATACTAGTGTCCCAGAGAACCATCTTACCTGGGTTAGAATTCAAAAAGGAAAGGCATGTGGCTGGTTGTTGCAAACTTCTTGGTGCCCTCCAGATCCCAGAGGGGATGTGAGGATCCTTTGTTCTTGCACCTGTCAAGATAGGTCTGGTCATGATGTTCTATGAACCATCAACAAAACAAACGTTATTTTCTCTTCTGCAACTTTTTATCTCTGTATAAAAGAAAGGTCAAGCTTGGGAGGCAGAGTCTTGAGAAAGAGCTATTATGTATATTTCAGGATACAGGCAACATTCCTTTACAAATGTGCAGAGCCAGCATGACTAAGCACAGGCAATAGAGCACAAAGGTTAGAGCTAAAGGAATAGATCCAATATGGAGTCAGGTTTGTTCTTCTCTGTTATGGTCTCTCCTCCTCAAGGAGTCTAGGCTAGACTTGTGCTCCAGGCAGCCGTGTTCCAAAAAGACAAGTGCAGAAAATTCAAGACACTCTGAAACCTCAGATCAGAATTCACACAGTGATACTTCCAGTACATTTTATTGGTCAAACTAAGTTATAAGGCCATTCTAGATGCAAGAGGTGGAGAATGAACAGTGATGTTCTCTTGTATTAATGTACTGAAATAAACTAGATGATTTTGATAAACTAAGTCTATCAAATGTCTTTATGTTTAATAATTTTTCAGGCTTCTTGAGCTGGCATAATGTTGAAATGCTACATTATTCAAATTTGCAAAAGTAAATTTTTTTCTAAACTTTACACCTAGAGCTGGGTCTTTGATCAGAGATATCTAAATCATTTTAATCATGCCCCACTATCAAATTATTTTTGACTTTTATCACAAACAAAATGCATCAATTTATTTAAGAAATATATACTACCAGTAAGGAATATGTAAAATGGCAGGAAAGTTTTCTTCCTTTAAAATTAATAAAATGTTTAGAAAAATTTGAAAATTTTCATACCTTCTCAATTGATTCTTCTGTTCATCCTTAGGGAGACCACTATGTTAGAGTATCATGTAGCTTTCCTGTGAAGCTAATTCTCATCTTCAGTGGATATATTATTCTGGATAAGCTACCTATGATTAACAGTGAATCTAAAAATATCTGATACTTAACACAACACAATTTTTCTAATTTACATAGTAATACTAGTGATTGGCTGATGGTCTATATAATAATTACAAGATCCAGGCTACTTTTGTTTTATTTTTCTGTCTCCTTCTAGGTCTTCTGAACTACTCTGAGTATTCTCTAGTGGATAAATTAAGGGGAAAAGAATAAGATACTCATAATGGAGATGGTTCAGGTCTGGAAGTAGCATATTTGCCTTGTTTCCATATTCCACTGGCAAGAATTAATTTACTTGGATACATATAAATGCAAGGGAGGCTGAGAAATGTGGTCCAGCTATATACCAAAAGGAAAAGGAAATGGAATTTGGTGAACACATCACACTCTCTGCCACAGTGGAAATTAAGTAGAAAATGGTCCTCTACTCTCTTACTGGTAATCAATGATTTGAAAAGATATTGCTATGTCCTTGATTTTTGTCTGTCTGACTGTTCAACTCAATGAGTAGAATTTCTTAGAGATGAGGCAGGATATGTCTAGCCACAAAGAATTCCCCTCCATGTATGTTTCCTGGGACTTGTTAAAACAGACCCCAGCTGCTACTCTTTAGACTATAAAGTAAGTTTCTCATTAATTCTGCCCTTTTAGCAGCTGATAGGCAATTTGACTGCTTGGAAAACACACTGGGTTTTTATGACCAACAAATAAGTAATCATAACCAGCCATAAGTAAAACCACAAAGCATAAATTGATGGAACTTATACAATTTTAACCTACAATATTAGAGGTTACATTTTAGAACTACAAAGTCCCCTTTAACATTTCAGAATTGTCCTACAGAAGTGCACTGGGTTTTACTTTCATATTAAAAAAATGCATAGTTTTACTAAAATTGTTAATTATTTTCTCTTTAACTTTCAACTTCTTTTTGCAAATATTGTTTTATTTTTGGATCATATTATATATTGGGAGTCTGTGTTAGTATTAAAATATTTAATTCACATCTAAACGTTTTAAGAGCTATTTCAGAGAGGAATATATTAACACAAAAATTCACTTTCCTGTTTTCTGTCTGAGGACTTTGTTATTTCACCTATTATTGTTAGGACAAGGAAGTCAAATATTTTGTAGGTTTATATATATTATATAATATATAATATATATATTATATAATATATATATTATATATATACATATATATATATACACATATATATATGAACTGTCTACCCCCAAAATTCCTATGTTGAGTTCTAACCCCTATTACCTGAGAATGTGACTGCTTTGGGAGACTGGGCCTTCAAAGGGGTGACTAAGTTACAATGAAGCTGTTAGGGTGGACCCTAATCCAATATGACTAGTGTCTTTATGAGAAGTGGAAACTTGGACATACACAGAAACACCGAGATGAACACACACAGAAGATGAGGACATAGCAAGAAATTCACATATACAAATGAAGCAGAAAGGCCTCAGAAGAAAATAAACCTGCCAACACCTTAATCTTGCACTTCCAGCCACCAGATCTGTGAGCAAAGAAATTTCAGTTAAGCCACACTGTTTGTAGTATTTTGTTATGGCTGTTCTAGTAAACTACTAGTAATAATATATGCTAATACATTATACACAGACACACACACACACTATAGATGGAGACAGAGAGTCTATGTATAAGAAAGAAAGCAGTGTTAAATATAAAAAAAAAATTAGTAGCTGAAGGCCAATTCATTTTTGCAATATGTTTTGAATATTAAATGTTTGAAAATTATATTAAATTTTATTACCTAATGACTAAAGTTAGTAAAAAGTTGTTTAGCTGCGTGTCAAAGGAGAAATGAGGAAATTTAATGAGATGTCTAACATTATCATAGACGTACAAAACTATGGAATTCACAATATTTTTGAGAGCAAACTGTTACTGAGTAGCTACATGCTCAACATAACAGAAAATGAAAAATAAAACATAAAATCCAAATTTTGTAGGGTTTATATTGCTAATCCAATTCTAAGTCTTGCACAGTATTTAGAATGAACTTCACATATATAGCTGAAAATAGTCTTATGAAAACAAACACATCATTGTGGAAGAATAAGCTACTCAGATATCCATTTCTCTAGAGACTTGTGACCCTTCCGGTTAATCAACTTTATAGGCTGTCTACTCAAATGTCACCTATCCATAGAGACTTTGCCTGCCCATCCCATCAAAACTCCATCTTCATTCACTCTCTATTCCCATATTGTGTTTATTTATTTCAGTATAATTTATCTGACAATATGTTTTATATTTGTTTAATATTTGTCTCCCACACTAAAGGAAGGTGAAGATTTTGTGACTGGCTTACTTCAAAATAAACTTAACCTCTAAAAATATTTCTAACACATAGGAAATGTTCACTAAATATTTACTGATAGATTAGTGGTCAAATCAGTATTTATTCATTGTTCCCTAGGCTTATTTAAGTCAATATATTTGTGATTGTTACAGAGTTTCATAACTAAGCCCTACCTGAACCATGGATATCACAATCTAACTGGGAAGATGAAAGGATGAATAAATAGAAGATAACTCAATTTTCAAAAAGTGTGCTGTCCACAGCCACTGTGGAAAATAGTATGGCAATTCCTAAAATATTAAAAGTATAATGTATGATCCAACAATTCCACTTCTGGGTTTATTCTCAAAAGAAAGCAGGAACTCAAAGAACTATTTGTACACACATGTTCATAGCAGCATTATTGACAAGAGCCAAAAAGTAGATGCTACATAAGTGTCCATTGACAGATGAATGGATACACAAAATGATATATACATACAATGGGATATTTTTCAGCCTTAAGAAGGAAGGAGATTCTGACACATGCTGTGGTATGGATGAAACTTGAGGACATTATTCTAAGTGAAATAAGCCAGTCACAAAAAAAATAAATACCATATGATTGCACTTATGTGAGATATTTAAAATAGTCAAACTCAAAGAACTGGAAAGTAGAATGGAGGTTGCCAGGGGTTGAAAGGAGGGAGAAATGGATAACTGTTGTTTAATGGGTACAAAGTTCAGTTTTATAAGATGAAAAAGTTCTGGAGATTGATTGCACAATTATGTGAATATGTATACTTAATACTACTGGATTGTAGAGTAAATGGTTAAGATGGTGATTTTATGTCATATGTATTTTATCTCAATTTTTAAAAAATATGTGCTATCCAAAAGTGAATCTACATAGTTCTTAAAATCTGGATTTCCCTTTGATATTTGCTTTTAAAGAAAAGTGTGGAAATAAATATTATATAAACATAATACATTGCCTCATTATAGTGTCTAGATTAAGACCCAAGAATATCAACAGTTTTCATATGATCTGTAGTGGATATGGTTTCAATACAAAGGGAAGAATGAAGTTGAATGATTCAGTAACAAACACATTTTATATATTATCAAAATAACCATATCTAATAAAAGACTACTAAGTTTGATTTTTAAAAAATTACATGGGTAGGTGAGTAAAGTAAGGCCAGGTCTGGTAAAGTTATTTGAGACAAATCTTAATAGCTAGTTCTACAAAATCACTAATCTCTCTACTATTTTATCATTAACTAATAAAGCAAGAATTAGGAGTTCATACCTATTAATTTAATTTGTATTTGAGATTTATAGTTTTCTTAGTAATATTTCTACAATCACTATAAATTTTTTGTTTTTCAGTCTATAACCAGAATGTTAGCTTACTGGAATTTAAGATAAACTCTAAACTACTGCCAGATATATTGATGGTCCCATCATGGAGTCATTGAAGTTGAAAAGAATTTTCATGTAATTGCCTATCTATAATAATAATAAGAAAATTAATAATAATAAAATAGATCTGAAATATAATACTTGTCACTGTCAGAGTTCTAAGTAATAGATAGTATTTAAATCATTTTCACATGAAATTATGTATGGTTTTCCTCTAAGTAAATTCAAATATTTGAATATTATCATCTCACAAAAAAGTATATTTTACAGATTATACATTTTGTTATTCTACTTTTTTCAATGAATATTTTGTTGTTTTTGTTCATCATTTAAAATCTGTATGAAGAAAGCTAATTAGAGATTTATCTAGAGAACAAATAAGTGTAACTAAAATATACACTGTCGTGTGACTATATAATGGAATTGCTTATTCAAGGAGGCCAAACCATGGGCTCAGTCTTCGAGCCTCGAATCTGTCCTATTAGACTGTAGTCGTCTCCGACCTAAGATCTACACCTATAATGAGACCTTTGCCTTTGAATTAAGAGATAGATACAGCTTCAATTCAGAACTCTCCAAGGCTTTCTCTGCTTTTATCTCGATTCTTTAGAAAATTCATAGGGGAACACTCTGAAGAAGGACAACCCGATGAAAATGTATGTGTTCTCTGGGAGAACTTGGATTCTTAGATTTTTGTTATCACAATCAAATATTGCAAAATTGTTATGACATTTTGAAAACTGCTAGGCCAAATGCAAAGTAAAATCTTCCCTGAACAGGTTTTGAAGATACCAGGCACATTTGGCAAGTGGAAACCCCTCCCTTCTTTTCAGACCTTCAATAAAAATAAAAATAGTGTCTTCTTAATGAGGCCTTGTGTTTTCTGATGACTACAGCAGTTATAATAAGTGAATCAAGTAAATTGTGATAACAGGAGAGAAAAATAAATCAGCCTAGGCCCTGAAAATTTCAAAATCAATGCCAGTCCTCACTTACTGAGTTTGGGGAGTATTGTCTTTGCTCCTTCTCATGTTTTCTGTTTTATCCTTCTTACTGATGAATAAATAACAGCAACAGCAGAAAAAAACTTAGAGAAGACAGAACAAGAGGATGGAAAAATAACTAAATACAGCTCTTAAGATAGAATGATTCACTCAGCAACCT
The DNA here is from genome assembly GCF_003676395.1 of Aethalodelphis obliquidens. NCBI lineage: Eukaryota > Metazoa > Chordata > Mammalia > Artiodactyla > Delphinidae > Aethalodelphis > Aethalodelphis obliquidens. Next base: position 16,502,909 of record NW_020837957.1, on the reverse strand, counting down.
CACCATATGCTCAAATTAAGCCCCTGAAATAACAGCAAAGTTCCAAAATAATAGATAGTGTTACCCCCTAGTTTGGAGCATAGCAACAGAAAGCTACAAAGATAATGAGCTTCACTACTGAGATATCTTCATGGGAGTATTCTGTATTATCCAAAACTTATGATTTATGTATTGATTACAGTATATAGAGAGATTATAATATAGGTATACAGATAGTATACAAGTAGGTACACATGGTATACATACAGATTAAACATTTTGAACATAACTAATAGTAA